>NW_027557067.1:0-6972 GCF_052425735.1 Oculina patagonica
ACAAGAACATTGAGAAGCTTGAGAAGCTTAAAATCGGGCGCTTTGCCTTGAAAGGCAGGGTTCAGTACAGCAGAAACCACGAAGCAGTTACTTGGCGCAGCACTCAGTCCGGACTGTGTTTGTGTAAGTCACAGGGCTTGCATGAGCTGTAATAGTGTGCATAATATAATATCTAGAACGTTGTAGAGATTGCATTATTACTTAATGACATGATGGTTTCAATTTATAAATGAATCTCACACAACACTAATAAACGATTGAAGTAGACGATTAGACAATGTAAAGTTTTAAGACTTAGCAAAGTGAAGTGTATTGGTAATACTGTAAGGTGCGGTTTCACCTGAAGGTCGTGTGCTTTTCGGTATTTTCCAGGCATTGCACTTTGATGGGACAGTACTACAACTGTTTACCGGGGAACTACTATTGTCAAGAAAATGATCACAACTTGTTGATGAATGATTGAACATTTGTTTCATACCATTACTGTAATAGCAATTGATGAAGGCTTTTAGTCCTGAACCAAAGTATAAGGACTGGGAAATACTGAAACCCATTATCAGCCACCTTAAACGGAAATATCTTGTTGGTGTTTCAAGGAATCCAAGGAAACTTCACTCATCCCATGTATCTATGTATTGCGGTATTTTGTAATTTTTTGAGTGATTTTTGGGGATGTTTGGCAGGTGATAGTTTTTTTTAAAAGAATTAGTAAAATTTAGACAACTAAGAAATATTGAAAATTTAATGTGAATTTAACATTGGAATTTGAAGTTAGAAATTGGCAGACGGACACCAAACAGTCCCGTGACATCCTGGAGTGTTTTTGCATGGGGGTCAACTGTGTGATGATGTTTCCATTTTTTTCTTCAATCCCCACTGATAAAGAACTGTTGTTGGTGTTATGTTGGTGTTATCACATGTCAAGCCTTTAACAAGGTATGAAAGAACACAAGGATTTAAATTATTCTGGTGCTCAATTTTTGCGTAACTAAAATTAATGTTACTCAAATTCCTGATGGATTCTGTCTTAAACTGTTACGAGCTTAGTATTTCCAAATTATTGCATGTCAATGTAAGGCAAGACAAGACATGCCTTGGTTCTTATGTAATTCTCTTAAAAACACATAAGATATTGACTATAATTTTGTCTGTGCTATGGCAATTCACAGTGGGGTGGTCTTGATGTGTCTTTAACTTGTAGACTGGACTGGACTAGTAAAACGCGGACTAGTAAAACGCGGACTTGTAAAACGCCTCTAGACACTTCGAATTCCTTGGCCACAATCATCTTACGGCTCTCTTCAATACATAATGTCTCAATAAAACAGTAACCTCAGAAAGAAGTCAGAAGCAAATAAGGTCGAAAGACCGAATTTGAACATATAACGGCAAATGTTCTAATGTCACGAACGTAGGAGTCGTGTAGGCCCGTCACCTTTATTTACCACATACTGCCCCCAAATTAAAACAGTACCCTCAGAAAGAAGTCAGAAGCAAATAAGGTCGAAAGACCGAATTTAAACATTTAACGGCAAATATTCTAATGTCACGAACGTAGGAGTCGTGTAGGCCCGTCACCTTTATTTACCATTGACTGTTGATTTCTGGACGGGCCCCGTTCTACCTCGTGCGAGCAATACAAACGACCGCACTCAACAGACGTCAAGTAGTGGAAAGAAAGAAACATATGCACACAACTCATAGCATCAATCCCGTTGTTTTAGTAGGGGTTTGCAGAACGAACATGTGCTATACTGCAAAAACATGTCCACGCTAAAACAGACCATAGAGTGCTCAAAAAAGCTAGAAATATGCCGTCGAAGAAACACACAAGAGCTTCAAACACAAATTGTTTCGCTCGCTAAACCGTTTAGTTTTATCCGATTTACAAGCGCTTGTTTTACAAGTCCGCGTTCTACAAGTCCGTGCTTAACAAGCCCTCGTTTTACAAGTCCGCGTTTTACAAGTCCGCGTTTTACTAGTCCTCGTTTTACAAGTCCGCGTTTTACTAGTCCGCGTTTTACTAGTCCGCCTTTTACAAGTCCGCGTTTCACCTGAGTCCGCGTTTTACTAGTCCGCGTTTTACAAGTCCGCGTTTTACTAGTCCGCGTTATACTAGTCCGCGTCTTACAAGTCCGCGTTTTACTAGTCCGCGTTTTACTAGTCCAGTCCAGTCCTCGAAATACAGTATGCCAAAACTCCCCGCCCTCTAAAGATAAGTCCTTGACGGTTCTTGTCGTTTTTCGGTGCCTATTCATCTTCGGCATCTTTCTCATCCACCTCTCGTTCTGTCCTGTGTCTGTCATCACACGAAAGAAAAGCTGATTCTCAAAAAATCTGTCACAAAAGGAAATTGACAAAAACAATATGAAAACCATATATCGAAAGTTTCTTATTCTAAAATTTTATCATACGTCTTAATTCAGAGCTACAAAGAAGTTCCTCCTTTTGAGTTATTGATACTGTTCTTACAGTACCTCTTTCCACTAGCGAAATTTTACAAAATTCCTTCGCGGCGAAAAGGTATCGCGAATCCAGAACAGACTCCAATCGAGAGTGGGTTAATTCTAGATTACTATTAATTAACTATTACAACATTCATTTTTAAAATAGTTTCCCAAGCCGACTAAGCTAACTAAACGTCGAGTGTATCTTTCAGTAAACAAAACATGCCGTTATGACGCCGGAAATCCAGCTCACGCATACTATACCCCGTGACTCACGCAAACCTCCGACTTACGTGCTACTACAGTCATTCCTTTCTAAACATTTTTTTTTTTGACCACCACCGTACCTTTCTACCCAAAAAACTCATGAAACCGCCCGGTTTTAACCTGTTTTAACCTTTCAAAAATTAGAGCGTTCGAAACTAAATAAGATCCGTAATCACAAACAACATACAGCCGTTTACCAGCACTCTTTAAAACTCCTGAAACCCTTCAAAATCAGGCAAAATAAATCTTTGAAATAACCTTTATCAATGTTTCTTATTTTTTTTTCAGTTCTATAAAATGCCTTTCATACACTACTGTCAAACAAAAATTTCAATTTCCTCAAAGTTTCAAGACAAAAGAATAACAAATATTTCGTGCACAATGTAATTTGATTAAGCCAATATTATCACGTCTAAAAATACTTCAAGCAATTCAGTGAAAACCCGTTTTTTTTTTTTCGTATCAACGAAAACCACTTTCGGATAATCAATACATGAAAATAACAATAAGATCAAAAGGAAGAAAGGAACCTTTCTAATTATTTGAAGACTTTCAAAGCCGTGATATTATGCATCCAATCCGCGATAAAATTTAATTACAACAAAATCCAAGTTCTCATTTTGAATTCCATTTTTTTCAGTTGATACCTTTATCCAACTTGTGAAAAATTCCATTCAAGTTCCTATTAATACTGTACATTCCCAATGTTTTGCTCAGGTCTTCAGAAGCGTCTTACTAACCAAATCTAAAATAATTCCAAAACATGCTGTACAAACATTCTACTCTTTGTGACAAACGACTTGACGACCAATTGTTCAGAAATGAAAATCGACACAGTTCTTGCTAAATAAAAAAAAAGTTTTACGGCGGAGTCAGGCTCAAAAAATATACCGCAAGATCACACCCCCATTCATAGTCAGAAACCAGCAAACCATCTAGTTTGCTAAAAAAAACACTGCGTGACATCAATGACGTTACCTTTTTCATTTACAAAAATAACTTTAACTTGTCAAAGTAAGTGCAATTTCACAATGGTGAATATCAGTACAGTATGGGGCCCAGTTCTCGGCCGGGTCCAGTTCTCGGCCACTTTGTGTTTAACGCGTTTTTTCACACTCCAGTTGAATCAAAAGAAAAAAGGTATTTCCTTCAAACGATAGACTGATTCATGTGCTTTAAGTATCTTGAGTTTGATCGTTCAATTCGATATAGAAAGCTCACACGTCGAGTTTACGCGGAGGTAGGTGAATTTGCATTCCCGAAAAAGTTGTTTGTTTACGGCTCCAAATTCATGGATGTAGTTAAATTCGTATTTTATCCAAAAGCCCCCACCATACGAGCTAATTTTTGGCATGTGAAACGTAGAATAATTCAGCTTTCTGCTTTAGTTAACTTTTCGTTGAACCGTTGTATTTTTTGGTCTTAATTTACTTCGAAATTTTTTCTTGCGACGTTTGCGTATTTGCCAGTTCTCGGCCACCCTGCTCGCTATCACAGCTTAGCGCTTGGTTTTTAATATAATTTCATCTGCTGCTGCCAGAATGAAAGAAATAAATGTTTTAAAAATAAAGTTCAATCTTATCTCTAAGTTTTGAGCTGACTCTTGTCTTGTCTATTATTTCTACAACACCCAAATCTTTCAAAACCTTTTTACTGCAAAATAAACCATCTAAATGCACGGGTCACACAATGCGGTTTTGCCAGAACCTGCACATAGGCAACTAGGCGCGTTAAAATCCTTCTTTTCTAAAGTAAAACAAAGCATCATAAAAATAATTTGGGATCGATATAGTATAAATAGGTTTACAGAGTGATTTTATGACTGTGAAAATTAATTGAGCATTTTTTTACAGATAATTACGCACAAGCTTTTTAGTGGCCGAGAACTGGGCCCACAAATGGAGCTTTTATTTTTATTATTACTCGGGCAAATTAACTTTTGACCGGTCGATAGCTTTACACCAAAAAGCTGAATAATGTAGCTAGCTCTGGGAGAAATTTCAAGTTCCTGCGGTTCTTCTGAGGTAAGAAATACAAGTTTACGTCAAAAGTGGCCGAGAACTGGGCCAAGGTGGCCGAGAACTGGGCCCACAAATGGAGCTTTTATTTTTATTATTGCTCGGGAAAATTAATTTTTGACCAATCGATAGCTTTACACCAAAAAGCTGAATAATGTAGCTAGCTCTGGGAGAAATTTCAAGTTCCTACGGTTCTTCTGAGGTAAGAAATACAAGTTTACGTCAAAAGTGGCCGAGAACTGGGCCAAGGTGGCCGAGAACTGGGCCCACAAATGGAGCTTTTATTTTTATTATTGCTCGGGCAAATTAATTTTTGACCGGTCGATAGCTTTACACCAAAAAGCTGAATAATGTAGCTAGCTCTGGGAGAAATTTCAAGTTCCTGCGGTTCTTCTGAGGTAAGAAATACAAGTTTACGTCAAAAGTGGCCGAGAACTGGGCCCCATACTGTACTTTGCCCCGTAAGCTTTTTTCTCTGTCCTTCCGCCGAAGCAAAAAAACACAACCTGATTACACATTAACCCAAAAGTCGACCAAGTGTGCCTGCAACGATTTCCTGTCAAAACTAAAATGAAAACCATTGCGGTATGCGTCACCCGTAGCGGTTTTGTAGCAACCCCAAGCTATCCCCGTCTTTTTGGCCGCGCCAGGAGACTACGCTCTAGGACGACCAAAGGGTAAACTATAAATCGGCCACGCCCGATTAATTATGAAACAAGTCAAACAACGGCGAAGATCCCAGTAACAAAGATCCCAGCCAGGCTGCTTTTGCACATGTTATTATGGAGAAGTAGAAATAGCAAATAACCATACTTGAAGCCGTTAATGATCAAGTAAGCTCTTCGATAATAACTTAAACTAGAAACCACGTCAAAAATGCCCGGAAAATGATAACACAATCGCTCACGCCATCGACCCGTACCCGGAGCACAAAATACTTGACTTGCCTACAAGTCCAGTAGTTGATCCAGACCCTCAGCTAACTAAGGGCCCCGATCTTCCAGTGCCTGGAATAAGGAGGGGCCCGCTCTCGAAAATAATTTTTCTCGGCCCTTCGAGCCTCTATTTGGCCAAACATAAGGTGGTGGCCCGGGCATCCGGGCCCCACCCCTAGATTTAGTCGACTGACTTTGAGAAACAAAGTTTAAATGCAGGGCTGATCAAACAGCTAGGGACTGACGTTATAAATTTATTTTGGCCCAATATTTCGGTTGAACAAAACCAACCTTCATCAGGGGCATACAATGCTAAGTCTTAGCACTCAGCATTGTATGCCCCTGATGAAGGTTGGTTTTGTTCAACCGAAATATTGGGCCAAAATTAATTTATAGCATCAGTCCTTCATCAGGGGCATACAATGCTAAGTCTTAGCACTCAGCATTGTTTGCCCCTGATGAAGGTTGGTTTTGTTCAACCGAAATATTGGGCCAAAACAAATTTATAACATCAGTCCTTAGCTGTTTGATCAGCCCTGCATTTAAAGTTTGTTTATTAAGTCTACTGCTGATCCTGATCTACACCAAGAAGTCACTGACTTTGACTGAGAAAGTCTAACAAAAGACCAACTGCTCGCCCAGGGTAGGCATTCCGTTATTCTGGATTGGAAAATCGAAACACCCTGCTGTTATCTGGCGAGCGTTCAGCTTTCACCAGGTGTCTGTTTTAGAAGGGTGTTTATACACAACTGATAAAACATAAAGAATCCTTTATTTCCGCGCAATGTGCTCTGGACATCATGCCCTGCTCTAGTACCCTTTTGTTCCAACGAACAACGGAGTGGGATTAAATGTTATTTGCGAACGGTTATCATACTTTTACACCTTTTGTGGCCCCCTGTTTGATAACATGTCACATCCGTCCCTAACTTTTTCAGGCCCGTAGAGCGGTGAGCACGCGAGCGTATCAGAAAACAAGAGAATCACTTCGCACGAGGTAGCCGGCTAGCAGTCGCTCTCTGTTCATCGAGGGCGAAGTGAATCTGGGGGGAAAGACTCTGTTTTCGCGTAAAAACTACAAGTTATGACGGTCATAACATGTCATGGGATAAAATGAAATTTTTACCTACCTTGATTTTCTGACCAGAAATTTTCTAAAGCGAATATCACTTCAATCTCTCGGTTTTGACGTTTTAACATCTCAGTCTGTCGAGAAAAGATAACAACATGAAATGTAAACACGAGTCAAAAGATAGAACACAAAATAATTTTTATTATTTCACACTATTTACCAACATTTTTCAC
>NW_027557068.1:0-6962 GCF_052425735.1 Oculina patagonica
GCCAGGCGGTGTGCGCACTGGGATCGCTATGCATCATGGTCGAAATTAAAATTCTGGTCATTTGTGTCAAGTCGTGGATAAGTGCACATCTCGTGGCAGGCGACGAAGGCGAGCTGTATTCGTTAAATACGCTGCGAAAATCAGCGAACTTCCTATGTTTTCTTTAAAAGAACGTTAATGAACAAACAAGTTCGAGTTTGGTTGCGAAAACAGTCTTCGCTTCTTGATACATACCGTTTGTTTATACGTACATTCGCATGTTGGTCCATGTGAGCGAAGGATAAATTATCTGCCCTGCCGGTGCATCGATAGCGGTCGATAGCCTACCATCCACTGCAAGACGACTCAATACCTGGGCCCAATATCACTTTGTTCGATCATTCACGATCAGTCAGCACTTTTTTGACTCTCCTTAAAGTCAGTGATCCCAAAACAATCGTGAGCAAACTCAAGGTAAGATGGCCTGTTCGAATGTTTTGACTTCTCTGTCCGTTCAGTCACTTCAGTGCCACCTTGAGTATTGAAATCGATTTGATCGTTTCGAGTTTTCAACTGTAGAAATATTGCGTTAAAAAGGCTTGATTTAATAGCTGCCTTGTGTTGTATAAGCTACCGAATCTGCATGATAAGAATTGTACTGATGTATTCTTGTGTTTATGTTTATACAAACTGATCAAAAGTTGGTACAAAATGTTATGAACAAGATCCTTTATAATTTAAGCTTTTCCAGGCTTTTTGCTGCTTGTTGCAGTTCTTTTTTGTCATTTACGGTTGAGGTTTGACTTCCACCTGCATATACATTTAAACATTATTGAGCAACATTTCCCATGGGCTTGTTCTTTTTAAACTAGAACACTTCAGTAATACTTGTAGCAGGTGGTTTAGAAAGTGTTAAATCAAATAAAAGAAAAACTGCATTTTACTAGCTTTTACTGTATGTTTATTTATCATTGCCAATTTTTTGGTACAATTCTTATGAAAAGTAGTTTAACTGTTTTGTTATAGCCATGAAACAGCAAATGGCATTTGTGCTTATACAGCCTAATGGAGTCACCAGGAGAGTTTGGGAGAATTTCATAGTTTATGTTCAGTTAGTTCTCTCGTGGTTATATTAGGCTATCAAAACATGTCCCAAAAAGCCTACAAGTCATTCCCATGTTTACATACCTCCTGAAACAGGTTCGCACATAAATGAGCATGCAATTGCTTGCTTGAATTGTAAAACAGTGAATAGCATACTCATGAACCTTTCAGCTTTAGATCAGCCTACATTAGCAGGTGTAATAAATAGCAACCAGATCAGAAATTATGATGCAAGTCTTCTTTCATGCCTTTTAACTCCTTCCCTCTCCCATTTACTGAATTATAAAATGGTGTCAGCACCTGGATCTTGGAATGTAGTGATCTAAGGCAATTTTTTGCAAGTCATTTCTCTCATCTGAATGTATTCTCTCATCATTGACATATTAGCACTGATCTCACAGGGGCGGCGGAGCAGTTTTCCAGATGGGGGGCTGACTAGTGACTTTAAGTGGGGGGCTTTAGAGACTCTTCTCTTAAAAAGTCTTTATTTTTCGGAAAAAGTGGGGGGGCTAAAGCCCCCCGGCTCCGCCGTCCCTGTCTCAATGACTGCACTTGCTTTGATGCCAGTTATTTATAGCAATAGCTGTTTTCCCTGCCCTTGGTTCACCTGGTGACCATTTTAGCACTCAGTATACATTCTGCCTACCAAAATAAGCAAATCCCTGAGTATCTCTGTTGTCATCTAAGGATCTTTATCATGCCGTCACCTTTAAAATTCACAAATTGGTGTATTTTTCTTTTTTAACAATTACCTGTCTTCAATGGGCACATTTTATACAAGTAAACAATGAACACAAGTCAAGCATACAGACTTTTATTCAATTTATTCAATCTTTATTTTAGACACCTGGAAGCGAAGAAAATGATCTGGGAATTTGTGTTCAACATCACAATACCCTTGAATGAACTTTCCCACAGAGTTTGATTCAGCTTTTAAACACATCTTTGACTTATAATAACGATAAATCGTTCCCTTTGACTAAAATGAACTCAGTTAACTTCATCAAATTGCCAGTTTCACAAGAAGCCAATACATTATTTTTTATTTAGTTTGGGTTAGCCTGTAAATTACTATCAGCCATGCACCGATGTAAAACATTTTAAGCACCGCTGGTAATCTAAACAATGTTGGAGGAAACGGTTCGTCGCTATCTCATGATTAAACGAGTCACACCATGCGATCACTTCTTGCATCTGTCACCTCTTTGAAGCCATATTTGCCACCAAAACATGTCTGTATTAATTCGGAAAATCTACAACACAACGAGGGGAGCGTTTGGGAGCGTTTATACCCTGGCCTAGAACAAGCATTGTAGAAACAGTTTAAACCAATTTCTTCGTTCAATGTGCAATGTACGAAAAATTATAGCTCAAGACAAGACGGATTCAAATTACATGCTCATACGGGACGAATTTTCGTTGTCCGCGTTTTTGCTGAAAATAATATACATTGCTTATTTTGTTGACAAAGATACAATCTTAGTGAGAATAAGTTTTTGTAAATGTAGAAAAGGAGCTCAAAAAAGAAATAATTCTATCGATAAACGAAGCTTGTAACTTACTAAATTTTCCCAGCTTCGCCGCCATCTTGAAAATTTTACATCCACAATGCATAGCGATCCCAGTGCGCACACCGCCTGGTTGGTGGCTGTGGGACTGCTGATTTTTTTCTACTATATCTGCTTGCTGTAAACATTAAACAGGTAAACTGGGGCATTATTCCGGCTAACCAGAGTGCTATACTTATACCTACAGTGTAACTGAAGTGTAAGTCTGCAGACTGCAAATTATTTTGCCGTACAACAAATCTTAGAATATTTTTCCAGTCTGTAATCAAGTATACAGGTAGCTCTTCAACACTTTTTGCATTCACAACAGCAGAAATGTATAGAAGGAGCTCAAATGTAATGAGATGGTATAGCAAAATGACTGTTCATTGTAGATGTTGAAGCTGTATTTTTCTAGTTTCCATGTTTGTTTTACTCTAACTCTGTTTGGCCAATTGAACAATAGGAGAATTACAATTGGAGTTATTTTTTTTTACCTCAAGAAATTGCCATGTGTATGTACTTGCAAATAAATTAATAATGCCATCTCGAAAAGATGTTGTTTACATACCATAGTACACTGTGCATTACATAATGTTCATGAATGTACCATCACCTTTCTTCTTTTTTCATTGTGCAGTAAATTTATGTGTCCCATCACAACGAAGGCCAGGACGACAAAAAGCTGCTGGATGTCGCAGTAAGGAAGATGACAGGTCAGTAAAATAGGACATGACATTTTCCACACGATCATGCATTTTTATGTTAAGAGTGGGAAATGACTGTCAAATACGTGATCTGTTTGTTGCTCAATTAAAATTAAATTGCTGCAGTGTTTGTTTTAGTGTTTAAATCCAAATACACGACTAGAAGAGCTAATGGAATATTTCAATGGGCATCCGTGGGGAGTTGCAAGAACCAGAATTCGAATTATCGGGGTAAATTTGACCCAAATTTTGATCAAGGGAATGAAATTTAGTCCGAGTTAGCGGGGTTTTTGAGTTATCTGAGTTCAAGTTACCGGGGTTCTACTGTATATATAATTTGCGACTCAGGTTTGTTAAAGGATGAGTTCTGGGGGATTATCTACAATGTAGGTTTTAACAATAGTCAGCATTTTAACTGTAGTGCATTTTGCCTTGGCAGTCAAATTGAAGCAAAGCTTCAAGAAATCACAAAACAGACTGGGATTCTAAAGTTGCAAGATAAAGTTAGTAATTCCTACTGTTCTTTTATTGTGGTTGCCTGTACATGTATGTCACATGCAATGTGGTTTACAGAAGGGTTCTTATATTGGATTACTGTTAATAATAAGAAATTCTTTTGAACCAAGTAATTACAATATGTTTTTCATGTAAAGTAGGTGCATTGTTCTTCTAATCCTGATTCAGAGAAAGAAATTGCATAATATATTGCATAATATAAAGTTCCTTACTTTAGGCTGTGATAGCTTTGATAAACTTTTCATCGTACATACCTTTAAACAAACAAAAGCGCAGCGGAGATGGATCAATCGATAAAAATAAAAATTATAACTTTACATGTATACATGTAAGAGTGAAAACCCTGAAAAGTTGCGTACGAACGAACTAAATTCGATTAAAAAGATCAAATCTTAAAAAAGACAACAAGATTTAATCTTAGAAATACAAGCGATATTCGTGAGAGAAATGATTCGCTTCACCTTGACTGAACAACAGTTCAAACGTCGCTTCAGCTACGTTATCCTTGCTTGACGACGTTTGCTCGCTTTGTTTCTACACACTTGTTTATTTGGTAAAATGATTACTTTATATTATGCAATGAATGTGTGCTTGACAATAGGCAATTACATAAAATCTCGAGTGAAGTTGGAGACGTTTACTTGCAGTTTTTTAGGCTTCTCCCGTGACCAGAGTCTCGTCTTGCGAGACAAGAATCTCGTCTCAGGAGAGGGTGGTAACTTACTTTTGAGCGGTACTGTATAACTACTGTTAGTAATAATCCATTTTATGACATTTTACTCTTTCCTTTAATTTTTATTCCACAAAATGTATGACTAAGCACAGTGATTCCCATTAACAAATAAGACTTTTTTTTACCAAACAGAGAAATGTTTGGTGCCCATTTAGCCGTTACAATGTTTTAATTGTTACAATGTATTTTTCTTATAACATGTAGTATAATTAGCACTTTTCAGTTGTGGGAAGCAGGGTATAATATTTTACCCTTTAAGGGTAAGATATGGGACAAAGAAAAAATCTGAGTCCCCAACGGGAATCGAACCCATGGCCTCCCAGATACATGTACCGGTTGGGCGCTCTTACCAACTGAGCTACAAGAGACTCGTTGTGAGCTTAGGCCATTTACTAGGTTGATATGTGACGCGCCTCCTGCATACTGCTAGGATCAGCAATGTCGAAATCATTAAATGTGTTGTAAATAATAAAGATGGTAAATTTCAAGCTCGGTGATAAATAGTGAAGAAATTATTCAACATGACATGAGCATGGGACAAAGAAAAAATTTGAGTCCCCGACGGGAATCGAACCAACGGTCTCCCAGATACCGGTTTGGCACTCTCGTAGCTCAGTTGGTTAGAGTGCCAAACCAGTATCTGGGAGGCCATGGGTTCGATTCCCGTCGAGACTCAGATTTTTTCTTTGTCCCATGCTCGTGTCATGTTGAATAATTTCTTCGCTATTTATCACCGAGCTTGAAATTTGCCATCTTTGTTATTGAAATCCTCTAACATTTTCAAACATTCAAAATTATATCAGATCTCACACTAAACTGATTTCAATAAATTTATTATGCTACATGTATTTAACAATTATCCTGCGAAATCGCACAGAATATTCAACAAATTGTCAACAAACTACATTTTGAAGCTATAGAAAAATAGGGTTGTGCAGCATTTCCAATATTTTGTGCGTATTTGTTGAATTATTAGTTAGGATACATGTATAATTTTTATGTATGCTTGGCTCTAAACAAAACAATAATGGAAGTTGTGCTTTTGTCAGAGTTTTGACTTTACTATTGATGATTTGGAGACTGTTGAAGAAATTGGAAGTGGGACATGTGGCCAGGTGTGCAAGATGAGGCACAAGCAATCAGGACATGTTTTGGCAGTCAAGGTAAGAAACTACACTGTCACCCACCTCATGTACTTTATTATAAAGAGCACTAAACGATCTCCCACTTTTGTTTTTTTGTGCACTAGCTGATTTATGATTTGTAATGGGATTCCCCTTCAATAAGCCCTTTTACCCTCAAAAGGTCTGAAAATGTTATGATGTAGTTTCTAAAATTTTATTGTAACTGATTAAAAAAGATTAACAGCTGATACAATGTAAGACACTGCACTGTTAATCTCTGTGGTGAAGTTAATCAGTTTGAAGTGTTCTAGTCAACATGTATATTAATTAAGTAAATTTAAATTTGCAATTGGCAAACACATTTTAATAATACATGTAATAATAATAATAATAATAATAATAATAAATAACTTTATTTCACATGATCATACACCGAATGCAAATATGGCGGATCACTTGGTTGGTGCCTGGGACGAGCTGCATAAAAGCGAGGCTAGTCAGGCTTCGGTGTTTTGTTTTGACAATGCTTTCGCTGAGACGAAAGAAAGGAGTACAAAGGAGTTCACGATCGCCGCGGGAACTGTTGATTTGTTCGCTATGTTTTAGGTTAGAAGATCTTAGAAAAATGTGTAAGCGATCACATTTAGCTCCAAGTCGTTCTTATTTGGCTCAATGTTTTCACTAGCTTTAACTATCGGGGCAGTTGAATTTCATTCACTTGGTTAGTATTTGATCGTGCGATTCCATGCGAGTGGATCGTACGCGAACAAAGCCGGACATGAACATCTTCTTTTGAGACAGAGGATGTCTTGGAAGTGGAACTTTCCTTTACCTTGGGAAAGGTCCTGGCCATGTAGCTCGTGCTGCAACACCACCAGACACCACATAAGCTCGTCATTTAAACGAAATTTTCTAAGATCTTCGAACCTGAAATGTAGCGAACAAACCTCAATACCGGTAGTTCCCGTGGCGATCGCGAACTTCTTTGTTTAGTCTCAACGAATTGCATTGATCCACTTTTTCCCTTAGAGGCAAACAGTGAACACTTCTATCACTTCTCGTGGCATTCAGAAACACAGCAACTCGTAGCAGCAGCGAAAAGAAACACACCAGATCGATGAATAAGCAAGACTTCTGTACGAAAGCATTGTCAAAACACAACACCGAAGCCTGACTAGCCTCGCTTTCATGCAGCTCGTCCCAGGCAACAACCGAGTGATCCGCCATATTTGCATTTGGTGTATTAAAAGAT
>NW_027557069.1:0-6959 GCF_052425735.1 Oculina patagonica
TTTTAGGCGGTGACGCCTATATGCTGTGGCCCGTGGACGGGCAATGTTACGATTACTCCAACCGAGTAGCACTGAGAACTAGGCACTTTGTTGTTTACTCAGTTCGGTACGCCATCTTTGATTGTCATGAGTACTGAATCAACTTTAAGAGCATCCATCGGCAAAACGCGTTTGATTTCTAACGTACAGTTAAACAGAGTTTTGGGTTCAGGGGAGAATGATGTACTGGATAATTGTGAGCTCGCTTAAAGAACTTTTCTACCGTTATACGTGTATTCGAAGTCGGCATACGTGATGGCAGACTAACTTGACTGATGTTGAATTTGACGAGTGAAGGCCGGTTAGTGTCATAACTTTTGAAACCTTTCCAAAAGGGAGACCGATGGCAGCAGTATCTTGATTAGATTGCAAAGGTGAGCTATCTGAAATCTTTGTTTGCTTTGACGTGCATTGTTGTCGATAATATTTAAGTTTAAGTTAATTTTCTTTTCTTTTCCCTTCGCGACTCGCCATCTTCATTTTACTGCTTTTGATAATATTTATTCGGGTATTTATCTTAAGCCATTAAAAACAAAACAGTGACGGTATCCGTATTCCTATTTGTACGAGAAGCCAGAATTAAGAAAGAACTTCTACCCTATTGCTGATTTAGCTGATCTAAAATGTTTTGTTTGATAAGTTGCATAAATGCATGGAAGTGATTCTAGTAAGCGGTGTTGACTTCATTACATTTCAGACCATTTCAATACGGAAATGTCACACAATCTTCAGTATCGACTAGGTGTGGAATCAATCCTGGGCCTTTCTGTTGCTAAATGACGAAGTTCATAATGATTTAATGTATTTATCTTATCATACTGTAGGTTTGTAATGTATTGGAGGTTCGTTTTGTAGTCAAGGCAAATAAAAATTAAAATGAATAAGAAAAATGCAATTTCTGGGATCATTGTAAAGCGTCATCGCCTGTGCATGCATGTATGCGTGCCGGTTAACCGAATAGGAGTGGACGGCCGAAGTGAAAATTTGAGTAGAATTGATCAGAACAGTCAAGTTTGCTATCCGTTTTGCGATTTTGTCCTTTTCTTCAAGCTTTCTTATTATTTTCACTATTAAATCAATAATTGTGCTCGTTTCCATTCCTCAGTTGCATCCAGCGCCACGTCTCCAGGCGTGGCTGCACGGACTCTGGCGTGTATTGCCGACGTGTTAGGTGCGATGGCAGGAGAGAGAGCTGGGCTGAGAAGTGGTCCGGCCCGCAATGAATCCTGGATGCAGGCCTTTGAGCTTCTTGATGTATGTGCACTGTTTTGTGGCTTGTACATTCTCGAGGCAAATACTTAAAGTTATTTATTCTCAAGACTTCATAAACTTAAAGAAAAAGCTTAAATATGCTGGTCTTGTTAATGTTGCTGTTTGTGAACTGATTTTGCCATATGTTTACAGAAAGGAGAAATTTCTGCAGGGATCAAAGCTTTAGCCATGGAACGATCAAAATGGCTTGACAGGTGCGGTTTTAATAAAAAAAAAACGAAAAAACAAAAACATAATAACTTAAGTACCGTAGCCTTCAGCAGTAACGAGTCAACCTCAGCCCTTCTCCCTTCCTGTTCTCTGGCGTTCGCTCAATAACTTGCCGGTCCCTGTGTTTAATTGCAATGTTAAAGTAGTTTTGATTAATATTTCCGTTCAACAGACCTCATTTGCTTATCCGAGCGGCGCGTCATTACGAAGGAGCTGAACAGGTCTTGAGAAGACGGGCAGTTCTTACAGCCAGACAGGTGCGTTACTTCACGTACGTCACGCAACGTTTGTAGCAGTCACGAAGCAAATTTCGCGAGGGTATACACTGGGGAGAGGGAAGAGAAGAAAGGTTTAAGCAGTGGGTGGTATAACCGAAGTTTAAGGTATCAAATCTTCGTATTTTACACCTCTGATCTCATTTCATTTTGCAGTTTTTCCAGACAGAAGAGTATGACCCTCTTCCGAGAGGGCACTGGGTGATAGCGGAGGCACCAGGTTTGTACAGTCTTGTTAATTTTCCTCATTGTTTTCTGTTGTTTGCCATACTGACTCTAGAAAACACCGTCAATGGTCATGTTTTGGTATAGATACTGAGACCTAGACTGAGAGAGAGAGAGCAGGGTTTTTGCCAGCGGAGGGTTGTTTCATGCGTGGCAAGGAACAACAGGCGGTAAAACATTCTCGTCCCCAAAGCCGCTTGTCCCTCTTAGTTGACAGAGCCTGCGGAACAAGTGGCTGTGGGACACATGATTTGATTGGCTAGATCTCTAACAAAGGAAATTTATATTTGGGAATTTAAAACGGTTGATCTAATTGGCTAGATTTAAATTCTCTTTGTTAAAAATCTAGCCAATCAAATTATGTGTCCCCACAGCCACTTGTTCCTCGTGCTCCAGGCTCAGCCGGCTAAGAGGGAAAAGCGGCTATGGGGACGAGAATGGCGGTAAAAGGGAAAAACAAGCTGATTACACAGGCTATAGACTCAATATTAAAATTTCTTAATAAAACTTAGACAAAGCTATGATAATATTGGGCTCAGGTTATGCGAGTATTTGTATAGGATATCTTAGTTTGAAGAAATTCATTACTAGTTCATTTCCCGGGATTTTCAGTAATCCTACAGTAACTGTACTAAATCAAGGGATGTTCTATGTGTATTTCAGCTCGAATAGATCTCTCTGGAGGATGGAGTGACACGCCTCCAATTACTTATGAACAAGGCGGGGCTGTGCTGAATGTCGCCGTTAAACTCAATGGACAGGTAGGGGCTCTTCGACTGAGGTGATGAGATTGTGTTTTCGCAGTGTTGTACGTCCATTTTACCACCGAGAATGACTGGCAGAAATTCATATTTCAGTATGACGTAGCTGTACAGAAATTCGTGTAGAGCTTCTGACTAATTACATGTATTACTTAAATGTGAGCATTCGGAGACGGAACTCTGTAGTAATCCGGCATCAGTGTTGATGGTGTTTGACGCGTATTAGCCATGTTCAAAACGAGCAGGGGACTGGGTACGAATATTCAATATCGATTGCACTGCCAAACTGGGCCCGTCATCTGAAAGAGCATCCAAAAATTAGTAACTCAACCAAATTTGAGAGTTATTGGTTTAAACGCATAGGTATGGTTCACTTTTAGAAATTGCTAAAATAAGAGAGATTAGTATGTATTGGAGGGACAGCTGTCCATCCAGCCATACTAAGCTCTCTTATTTTAAAGATTTTTAAAGGAGTTCCATGCCTTTGCGTTTAAACCAATAACTCTTAAATTTGGTTGAGTTACTAATTTTTGGATGCTCTTTCAGTTGACGGGCCCAGTTTTGCAGTGCAATC
Source organism: Oculina patagonica (assembly GCF_052425735.1). NCBI lineage: Eukaryota > Metazoa > Cnidaria > Anthozoa > Scleractinia > Oculinidae > Oculina > Oculina patagonica. The sequence continues at coordinate 3,357 of NW_027557069.1, forward strand.
GATATTGAATATTCGTACCCAGTCCCCTGCTCGTTTTGAACATGGCTAATTTCAGACGTCTCTCTCGCACAGAAGTAATTGTTGGACGAGAGACGTCGTTTTTTCAGAGTGAAATGTGGTTTGTTGTCATATTTTTTCCCTCTTAGTTACGTATAAACTTTTTGTTTTCTAGAAAGTCACAAAAGCTAAAGTCCGGAAAATAAACGAGTAAGTGATATTGTAAAGTGACGTGTTGATTGTTCGACAACTAAGGTATTAGGTATTAATTTCACTTTTTTAGTTGACGTTGTTACATGTCTGCATGGAATTAAGCTAGATTAAACAGAAAGCCGTCATTCCTGGCACGTAAAATATACTGTATACAATTGAGATCGAATCCGGGACTGGTCAACCAACAATGGGGTATTGTATGCATCCCATTCTGAACTATAATAAATTTGCTTATCGTTCTTGACTCAGTAAATTTAAAGACAGTAAAGAGTATTGATTCACACATTTCAATCATTCAATCTTTAGGCTTGAAATCATCCTGGTGATTCACTCAGGTGAACACAGTGTTCGAGTTGTGTGCAGTGATTTGACACATTTGGAGAACTACACTCAACCTAACGCTCCAGGTACTGGTACGATTAGATAAGACGGAGAAAGGGCTCCCTACCCCTGACCTTCCTCCTTCTTGGACCCTGAACGAAACGCCAGTGTGCCCTCTTCAATACAATGAAGGAAGAAATATTTTATTGAAGAAAAGAAACTCTTACTTCATTTCTGAGAATTTTATTTCCAGCAATAATGTAGACAGTGGTCTTCAGTTCACAATTCTCTCAAAGTGACAAAGATAAGATACTCCTATTTATTGATCTCTACATTGTCTATGTTATTCCCCAGGAGCGCTATTGAAGGCCTGTTTTTGTTTACTCGACATCGTAACTCTTCCTTCAAACGAAAAATTATCTGAACAGCTGAGCAGAAAGTACCAAGCAGGCTTTGAGCTCCACACATGGTCAACCGCTCCTCAAGGCAGTGGCTTGGGTACTAGTAGTATTTTGGCGGGAGTTATCCTGACCGCGCTGTTACGCGTGACAGACCGAACAACGAGCATGCATTCCCTTATCCACGCTGTGCTGATCATTGAACAGATGTTAACAACAGGCGGCGGATGGCAAGACAATGTTGGGGGACTGGTACCTGGTTTTAAAATTGGTCGGTCCCAGGCTTCTTTGCCTTTAAAAGTGGAGTGGGAAAAACTGGAATTGAGCGAAAAGACTGTCGAGGATATGACTAAAAGATTGGTCTGCTTTTACTCCGGAAGGACAAGGCTTGCCAAGAACTTGTTACAGGTAGGCAAATGTGGCACGCAAAATTTTCTATCCATCGCAATTGCTTGGTCGAAGACAAAAGTTCCAAGTTAGTGGCTTCTGTCAAGAGAGAGTCTCTCTTGCTTCTGTGAAAATGTCAAACTTCGAGAGTCTCGCTTATAACGTTTTTAAACAGTTCATTGATCTTCTTTTTATTCTAAAAGGACACTTACCTAAAAAGGTTAAATACTCAAGACATTCAGTAAAAAGAATCTGAGACATCAAAAAGGCCAAACCTACTAGTCGCCAATCAAAATTGGGGCATTTTCGTGTTAGTAAAATCTGGCTGAAAGCAAAATGCACTGAGATATTTTATGGTAATTCTACATGTACCATGGATTTTGATTGGCGGATAAACGAAAAACTCTACATCTCTTGGCCACATTCTGCAGAATCGTGATCGTCTCCATTTAATTCTTTTGATAGAATGTTGTCAGGAATTGGTACGCGAGGTTTTCACAAATCACTAACAACGCCAGAAACTTGGTAAACAACGCTGAGGAGGCTGCTAAAGCGCTACAGGAAGGTAAGTCACCTTAATGTTATTTCCTCCCTGACTGTCCAGCTCAGGTGCTAGGTAGAGTTTCTTTGTAGTCAGACATACTTCGCAAAGTTCAAGGATACAATGAGAGTTTGAAACAGGAGACGTAGCAGCAATGATTGATGAGGACGCGATGGCCTTATAGTTACTCCGTCGGATTCGCGTTTCAGTAGTCGCGAGTTTAAGGCTATCTATTGACCTTGTGTTGGGTGTTCTCGTCCCGGGGCACACCCTATGGTAAACTATGCGGGAAGGCTCGTTTTAATAGTTGAAGGAAAGGAAAGGTAGGGACACTGTCATTTGGTTGTTTAAGACCCTCTTTCATAGGCTTCGCGCGACCTCGCAATAACTCTGCAAAAAATAAACCGCCTGTTTTGCAGGCTAGGTCTTTCAAGGAGACGGCTGCGCGCTGGCTAGGACAGTCGCGCCTACTCAAGTAAAAGTTTAAAGAGGGGTTGTAACATTTTTGCTGTAGATATGTGAAAAGGTTTCCTTCTCTGTCAAAAATAATGTATAAAAGTGTAAGGGTTAGGAGTTTGGGGCGAAGCATCTCAATATTAAACATTGTTGAGTTCTTACCCCAGGGGTTCTGGTGCAGAACCCTTAACTCTCACAGTGTTTCCATCCATCCATGAGTTTGAGTGAGTGGACACAGGTGCATTGTTATGTTCAGTGAGACAACCTGACAAATTTTGAGAGATAACCTGCGATGGATTTTCTAGTGGGAATAGTAAAACACTCCTGGTCGTTTTGTGTTACAAAAGCTGGACACGGTCACCCATCACGGTTAGCGCTTACCGTGTGGATGTTAGGCTTGTGAGCAAGACTTTACCGATCAGTCTTGCATCGTTCTTCTTTTGTGAATTTTCTGTGTTGTTTATCCTTTTACGTAGGAAACATCGAGAAGTTTGGTGCGTGTTGGACTTGTTATCGACATCAAAAAAGCCTCATGGCTCCGGGTAAGTGCGATGGTAGTCAACGTACAAATTCACTTTAAAGCTTCCGCGCATTTCTTGTTATACTAGCAAGCTAGGTACGAGAAAGAAAGGAAAAAGGAAGCCTGTACAGAAAATTTATTTCAAAATTTTAAATGTCTGCGTCCAAAAAATGGGCGCAAGATAGTGATTAATGACTGTAGGTGGCTGTTTGTTCTTATAATCTGTTGGTCAGTTTTTTTGTTTGTTTGTTTTTATTGATATGTTGACGACAATTTAGATTCAGGTCATTTTTGTGATTGAAAGAAAAATACAGTGATGCCTGTGTGACACTTCACTCATTCCGCAGGGCTCGAGACTAACGGTAGCCAACTAGCCAAAGGCTAGTAAAAATGCAGTTTTGGCTAGTAGGTTTTGGCCTTTCACTAGCCAAAATGGCTAGTGAAAAAATCAGGCATTAGTGGCAAGAAACCACATTTATTAAAATCGTCTCTCACAGAATATAACTAAGTAAACTGTTGACATTATAGAATGTGAAGCTTTGTGATGTACAATTCAGTTTTATGGTGAAGAACAAAGCCCAATTTTTTCAGGAAAAAAAAAAAACGTGAAGATTTAAGGAACGTTTTACGGTTAAAGGTTTAAACATTATCGCACATTGTTTTCACCCTCCCCCCTTAAAAGAAGAACTGTGCTTAAAAATTGTGGCTAGTAGAAAATCAGTTTTGGCTAGTGAAAACAAAGCTGTCACTAGCCACTTGGCTAGTTAGCA
>NW_027557070.1:0-6959 GCF_052425735.1 Oculina patagonica
AAGTCGTGAATAACGACTTATTGCGGTCTGCTGGCGATTAAATTTGTGTAAACTCCCTTGGTAACCTGGCAATTTTATATTAAGTTTAAATTAAGTTCAAAATGGCGGATGAACGGCACAAGGGCTGGTTTCACGAGTTGTAATGCGAACTTGTGGATGTACATCAGGAGAATACGAATATTTTTTCCTTTCTGGAAGGAATTTTTCTAGTGAGGCTACTGCTCGAATCTACATTTACACACAATGCAACGGAAAGGATGGCCAAGGAAGCAAGAAACTTGCACGCCGAACAATAGCTTATTTTGAAAGTCCGCGGATATGAAATTATCTTTCGTGATCATTGAAATGCAATCAAATAGTTGGTAAGTAATAAATCACCCTAAATAAGGTTGTATTTTCCGCTACAAATTAGTCTTATGCACTCAGCAAGATTAAACTGATGCGTTTCGAAACAATTAGAGATATCTATAGTTGGCTTGCTTTGTCTTTCGGTCGATCATTTATTTGCACGTTCGTCAAGTTTTTGTATCTAGTAATATTTTATATTCGTTGTCACACTCTCGTTAACGAAATTCCCAAGTACATCTATCTCGTGACTTAAACTTAAATCAAAATTTCCTCTGGCATTCGTAGCTCATTAGGTAGCAAGCCTTTAGTGAATGATAAATTTGCTCTGCTTTTGAAGGCAAAACTACATTTGTAAACACAGTATTATGCATCAGTCCCTTAAAATTATTTTTTCTTCATACACATGGTCTGTCAAAAAAGGGACATATTAGTTCAACTGTGGTAATTATAGTTCTCCAGGGGTGTATCATTGCACTCAGGTAATTTTTTGCTTTGTCAACATCCACTGAGTGCTATGGGGTAGACATTCAAAGAAATTTAACATTAATTCAAAGGGTGAGAGTACTATTGTTAGCGGCTATTAATTTTAGCGATTTTTTCTGTGCAAGATTTAGCGACTATTTAATATAGGGATTTTCCAAAAACTTCAAGAACTAGTAATATCATGTAAACCAGCTTTTACTGGCCGGTGATGAACATATGGCTAAGATGAAAATAAATGTTCAGTAAAAGAAAAAAACTACCGTATCTTGACATTGAATGCACATAAATTGCATTGCCTAAAAGAACAAAGTTACCAGTATCCATTTTTGTGTTCCATTAGGGTGGGAAGGGGGTACCGGGGAGGTACTTGAAATTTGACCAAGGCAAATTTTAGCAAGTATTTAATTTAGCGATTTTCGCCCAAAACTCACTAAAATCGCTAAAATGTAATAGCCACTAATATAACAATAGTAACCTTAAGGTCGATTTCTGTACATGTCCTATGCCTCCCCCCCCCCCCCCCAAATAAATGCATGCAGTCATCTCAGCCGAAAAGGAACCTGGTTGCATGCCATGCTGATAAATAACAAATTGCTTACACTTAGATGGTTTGTTGTACGTGTTGTCCTACAGATTTATTTTAACAAGGCACATAGCATTTTGAATTAATTTACAGATTCACCAAAACAATATCCTGCAATACAGCACATCACTGAACTCTGCATGGGGCTAGGCTGTCAAGAGGTGTGGGCTGGAATGAACATCCTACAGTAACTTGTATGAAACATATGATCAGAAAAAAGAATTTTATTTCAAATTTACTCTCATTTCACAAACAGTGAATACTGCTCTCTATAAATTGACTTTTAGCAGACTGTACAGCTTGAAAAGAAATATTTGGAAGTCATTGTTATTAACTACTGAAAACAAAGAGTTAAAGATAAACAAGCTTTAAGGTTCAGATCCTTTAATCCAACATGGCCACCAAATCTATGCAGGGTGGCTAGCAATGTATAGAGATTATTTAAAAACGAATTAATAAGGCTGATTAAAATGCATTCATTTGATGACTTTCGTGGCATGTAAAGGGGTAAAGTGAACTTTTTGGTTGCAAGTAAAGATACCAGAAAAGGAAATAAGCAGCAGTTTTCATTTGTTACATGTATCAGGCCTCTAAATTGATAATAAAGTATGTTGACTTCACTGTTTCCTGCCAATTGCAATACTTAGAAGTCACATGTATGAGGCATCTGTTAGTTTCTTTTAACTATTTGCCTTCTGTCACAGTGTCTGCCATTCTTTAACAGAGAAAAATGTATGTCGAATAATACCACTGTCCTGTATAAAATGGCTCAGTTACCTGGTCATTAATTAAAGAACCCTTTAGTAAATGTGAAACAGTTTGGTGAAAAAAAATTCCCTAGCTTCTTTCCATTACCAGCTTCGCAGCATCTTAAGGTACCTCATATCTTGTTACCACTATACGTGTCTCTCTCAGCATTAATTATTTTAAGCTCTGAAATAATCTTTACTTCTTAGCTGCTTAGCTAGAAGGCCTCGATGGACTACTGGATGGTTAGTTTTCAGTTAGAATATGGGGTTATTTATCACTTACCAGCTAGAAATTTAAACATGACTCAACTATGACGTACGTTTAACAGACTTCATAGACAATTACAAAATTTGTCGTTTGTCAGCAGACATTTTACATTTATTTTGGCTAATTCTGGGCTATCAGTTTATAATATACCACATTCACGACTTTGCTCATAGAGCCTTTGATTATTCTTAACTGTACATTTCTACGGCCCCACGTTTTCATTCTAAACTTTACATTTTTACGGCTCTACCTTTTCATTCTAAACTTTACATTTTTACGGCTCTACCTTTTCATTCTAAACTTTACGCTTTTAAGGCCCTACGTTTTCATTCTAAACTTTACGCTTTTACGGTTTTCATTCTTAACTGTGCACTTCTACGGCCCTACGTTTTCATTCTTAACTGTACACTTCTACGGCTCTACGTTTTCATTCTAAACTTTACGCTTTTACGGCCCTACGTTTTCATTCTAAACTTTACGCTTTTACGGCTCTACTTTCTCATTCTAAACTTTACGCTTTTACGGCTCTACTTTCTCATTCTAAACTTTACGCTTTTACGGCTCTACGTTTTCATTCTAAACTTTACGCTTTTACGGCCCTACGTTTTCATTCTAAACTTTACGCTTTCACGGCTCTACTTTCTCATTCTAAACTTTACGCTTTTACGGCCCTGCGTTTTCATTCTAAACTTTACGCTTTTACGGCTCTACTTTCTCATTCTAAACTTTACGCTTTTACGGCCTACGTTTTCATTCTAAACTTTCCACTTTTACGGCTCTACGTTTTCATTCTGGCTAAACTTTACACTTCTTCGGCTCGACGTTTTCATTGTAATCTTGACACTTCTTCGGCTCTACGTCTTCATTCTAATCTTGACACTTCTACGGCCCTATACGTTTTCATTCTAAACTGTACACTTCTACGGCTCAACGTTTTCATTCTAAACTTTACACTTCTACGGCTCTACGTTTTCATTCTTAACTGTGCACTTCTACGGCCCTACGTTTTCATTCTAAACTTTACGCTTTTACGGTTTTCATTCTTAACTGTGCACTACGGCCCTACGTTTTCATTCTTAACTGTACACTTCTACGGCTCTACGTTTTCATTCTAAACTTTACACTTCTACGGCTCTACGTTTTTATTCTAAACTTTACACTTCTACGGCTCTACGTTTTCATTCTAAACTTGACACTTCTACGGCTCTACGTTTTCGTTCTAAACTTTACACTTCTACGGCTCCACGTTTTAATTCTAAACTTGACACTTCTACGGCTCCACGTTTTCATTCTAAACTTGACACTTCTACGGCTCTACGTTTTTATTCTAAACTTTACACTTCTACGGCTCTACGTTTTCATTCTAAACTTGACACTTCTACGGCTCTACGTTTTCGTTCTAAACTTTACACTTCTACGGCTCCACGTTTTAATTCTAAACTTGACACTTCTACGGACCTAAGTTTTCATTCTAAACTTGACACTCTTACGGCTCTACATTTCAGTTCATTCTAAACTTTACACTTCTACGGCTCTACGTTTTCATTCTAAACTTGACACTTCTACGGCCCTACGTTTTCATTCTAAACTTCCCTAGTAAAAGACCCGGAATTCCGGTGGAATCCCGCCGGAAGTCCAGCCCGGACTTGCCTGGAATTCCAGGCGGAATCCGGGTGGATTCCAGGTGGAATCCACCGGAATTATTGCCGGCATTCCGCTGGTATTCCGCCGGAATTCCGGAATATTCCAGCTGGAATTCCGTGATAATTCTGGCCGGAATTCCACCGGAATTATTGCCGGCATTCCGCCGGAATTCCGGACAATTCCAGCTGGAATTTTCATGATAATTCCGGCCGGAATTCCCCCGGAATTATTGCCGGCATTCCGCCGGAATTCCAGACTTTTCCAGCTGGAATTCCAGTGAAAATTCAGCCCGGTATTCCGCCGGAATTCTGTACTATAGTCCGGACGGAATTCCAGCGGAATTTTGGGTCGAAGCTTTTCCGACTGGAGTTTTGCCGGAATACCGCCGGAATTAGCTAGTAGCACTACTGATTTTCTTGTTTGAACTGGAGCAGTGAAAACATGGATTTTTTTTAATAGGAAAGCAGCCTTACAATGTTTACTCTATACTCTCAATGTACTTATAAATGCAAAGAATATTTTGCACACGGTGAAATGAATGCAACGAAAGAAAAATTTTAAATCAAAAACAAACATGCACAACATGTAACTTTCAACCTTTTTATTTACTAACAACTATTCTTATAACTCTACAGTAACATGTACATATTAAGTGAATCTAACTTGAGATAGAAAGTTGAAAAAAAGATACACTTATTCTTGGTTGTGGTTAACATGCGAATTAAAAAGATCAAATAATAAAACGATGCGATATTCAATGTCTTTGATCGCATGACCAACTGCTTTCGTTCGCGATTGTAATCGCCGTGTTAATTTAATTTGTATTCATGCATGCACACAAACTGTTTAAAAGTGCTTACCTCTCAGTTGATCGATCGTAGGTTGTTTCATTTCTTGTGGTAATAAAATTATTGCTGAACATGCACAGTATAGTTGCTGATGAGACCACTTCATTTCACGCATACAACAGTGTTTCAAAAATCGAAACATTTCAGCACAAAGAGACGGCGTCGCTTCGCATTCCACAAACCGATGCAAAGATCTATCGTTGCCTTGTTTCATTTCTTGAGGAAATGAAATAATTTATAGCTGAACACAATTGCTGACGAGACTACTTCATTCACGCGAACAACTGTTTCAAACATCGAAACATTTCAGGACAGACACGGCGTCGCTACGCATTCCACTCCGATGTAAAGACGTCAGGTAATTACATTGTTTACAACGCTGCAGAGAATCTTTTTTTCCGGCAGCAGAAAGGAAGGAGTTTACCTATATAAACTGCACATTACATGAAGAAACAGGAGAGACGATTCCCGCTTAAAGAAACGGTCAAGTATAAAACGTTCAGGTCTCATTACAGGCGGAAAACTAAACACGTTTTTCAAAGTTGACCAATTAGATTAAAACGTCTCATATGTCAGATGTCAGAGATCACGTTTCAGTTTGTGTTGTCACGAAAATCCAACCGAGTGAAAGCATGCAGAATTTTCATGGCTTGTTTGGAAATATGTCTTTGAAAACAAACATTTTCTTTATATCAAGGATTTCTACTATCCAGGATTATACTGACACTAACAAACCGATTTAATTTTCGGAGCGGATTTACTAAGATCAGACTTTCAAGGAGCAAATGCAAGAAACTGCAGACAGCGGCAGACTTTGTGTGGCGGACATCGCCCGCAAAATATGGACGTAAATGGAATATTACTAAACGCTGCTGATATTTATAAATGAAGCAAGAAACTTAAGAATGAGTGACATAACCTGTTTACAAGGGCAATGAGTGGTAAGTGTGTGCTGTAGTCTCAACCCAACTCTTGATTTAGCAGATTTGATTTGATTTAGATTTGGCGCACAGAACGAACGGCGAGCTGCCACTGAATATTATTTAAGATTATGAAGATCTAACGAAAGGATTTCTTGGATTTACTATTTCTCCATCGCAGAAGAACTTATAAACTACTGAACACAGGACATTAGTTTGTGGCTCGGCGGTTTGATTCGGTAAAGAGTCAAGTCTAGTGTTTACTCACAGTGTTTGCATGACCGCACGTGCATTCTTGTTGGATTGGAATAGAGTGAGCTTCATTAATCTAAAGTTTCTTTTAAAAGGTTATCCACTGTTAACCAGCGTTGAGCCGTGGAGCTACCACACACTCGTTCAATGAACCTGCTTCAATCGACTGATAAGCTGCTAAGCCACAAGAATATGTACCTATCTCATTTTATTTACATTTTATAAACGTTGAACTCAAGTGGCCACTGAGACAAATATAAATAAATGTACGTGTTTTATTCTTTGTACCTGTTTGTACTGCTGACTGTATTTTAGCGAAGACATTAAGCTTAATTAGTGGAAACGATCCATTTAGACCGTGTCTTCAAGTATTTTTTGAGACTTACGGTATGCAATAATTGTACAGATTGTCAGAAGCTCTATTATTTGGCCTATCATTTTGATTGAACTCTCACTCATAATGAATTTTGGGGAAAATCATGGCATTGGGTGCAGCAAAGAAATACAAAATCTCCATATAAATCCAGCGGACTCAGAATTCCAGATTCCACTTGCCCGGTTTTCCACTGGACTCCAGATCTCCGCACCTGGCATTCCACTGGATTCCGGAATTCCGGGTTCCCCTTACCTGGAATTCCACTGGACCCCGCACTCCGGACCTGGCATTCCACCGGACTCTGGAATTCCAGGTTCCCCTTACCCGGAATTCCACTGGACTCCGCACTCCAGACCTGGCATTCCACCGGACTCCGGAATTCCGGGCTCCACTTACCCGGAATTCCACCGGATTCCACCTGGAATCCCTCCCCGGACCTGGAATTCCGCTGGAATTCCACCGGAATTCCCGGCCTTTTTTTACTAGGG
>NW_027557071.1:0-6953 GCF_052425735.1 Oculina patagonica
AATTAAGGTGGCTCGACCCAGTTTTTTTCTAGCGATACCTATCAACTTTGAAACCCTTATACTTAAAGGGATTAATGTCAATGACATATCTACTATATCACATGGATTACACATAGACTGAACTGCAATATGATATAAATTTTTGGGAGATCAGAATGAATATCACGTGACAATGACGTCACACAGGGTTTTGCTCTGAATCGAATTTTAGCCCGTAACCGCATTTTCTCTGGAGATCCTCCAAGCTACGTCTACCTTGGGTCTTTGCCTTCAGCTCTGCGGAGTTTCATCGAAATCTACAAGAGGAATTTTGAAATATCTTGGAATTTGTTTTCAGATGGTATAATTTATGCGTAAAATAAAGACAAGACTTCATATAAAGAAATTTGCTTATTTTTTATGTTTAATGGGAGGCTTTAGCCCTCATTCCTTTTAAAAATGTCCCATATCCGATATCCAAACCGTAAAAAGTAGGTAGACTTGCGCGATTTCGAAAAAATATGAAATATATGAATCATAGTGAAGCTCAATGTTTAGCTCTATTTACCAACTTAACGCCTACTTTCGCAAAAAACACGATTATTTTAAAACTCGTCGATGAATTTTCCCCAACATTTTTTAGGGTGACAATTGATTGATTGGTGCTTAACTCTGAACAATAGGAAATCCCAGAGCACAAATTTATTCAAAACTACGAGATCGCTTCAATATTTACTCATTTTGCGTTTATATTAGACAACCTTAGAAGTTTTCAATGAGCATCAAATTCAGGGATTGTGTAGTGTAAGGATCAATTGTCACCCTGAAAAATTTTGGGGAAAATTCATCGACGAGTTTTGAAATAATCGTGTTTTTTTGCGAAAGTAGGCGTAAAATTGGTAAATAGAGCTAAACATTGAGCTTCACTATGATTCGCATATTTCATATTTTTCGAAATCGCGCAAGTCTACCTACTTTTTACGGTTTGGATATCGGATATGGACATTTTTAAAAGGAATAAGAGCTAAAGCCTCCCATTTAACATAAAAAAGAGGCAACTTTCTTTATATGAAGTCTTGTCTTTATTTTACGCATAAATTATACCATCTGAAAACAAATTCCAAGATATTTCAAAATTCCTCTTGTAGATTTCAATGAAACTCCGCAGAGCTGAAGGCAAAGAACCAAGGTAGACGTAGCTTGGAGGATCTCCAGGAAAAATGCGGTTAAGGGCTAAAATTCGATTCAGAGCAAAAACCTGTGTGACGTCATTGTCACGTGATATTCATTCTGATCTCCCAAGAATTTAAATCATATTGCAGTTCAGTCTATATGTAATCCATGTGATATAGTAGATATGTCATTGACATTAATCCCTGTAAGTTTGAGGGTTTCAAAGTTGATAGGTATCGCTAGAAAAAAACTGGGTCGAGCCACCTTAAAAGAGGTTTAAAAATACGTTATTTGAATGCCTGAAAAACGCCAACATGGACGAAATGACGAAATACCCGGAAAGCGACTTGCGCACCATTCCAAATTGCGACATACGGAGCACAAGCACAGTAAAAGAGTAACGTCACGGAGATTTCGCAGATTCTTTGACTAAACTGTTCTGAAATTAGAGATAGACAACTTAACCCATGAAAAACGTTATCTTCGAATCTTAATTTGCGGATAATAATCAAACTTTGGCTATGAATATCGATTTTTTGAAGACGCGCGGAAGCAACTTGAAAACCTTAGCCTTAATTATTTTCAAGTTGCAATCTATTTCCATCCTAGCCATCCGCAACCAAAGACGCCTGTTCAAAGTTTTAGTGCTCTAGTATTGCAATTGTTAATAAAAATGGACCGTTATTTTTAGGTTTCCTGCGACAAAAACGTAAAATTTGACTGTTCAAAAATCTGTTAAAATCCGTAAATGTAAAACGACGAATTCAGAAAGTTTGCGAACAAGACTGCGTTTTTTCATGACAAACAAATCGCCCCGTGTTAAACTCAGAAAAAAACCCGACCCAAAGGTTGGCAAATGCTTACTGTGTGAGTTCAAGTTGAGAACATCAATCTTGGTAAAAGTTGTTTCGAGTTTTTCAAAATCCCGAGTACGAGTCGTGTCTTTTACGTTACTGGACTCAAAAAACCCGTCTTGATCGCTTCGGTAACTTCTGTCAGCTAATTAATCAATTTATCATGTTGAGTACTTAGTCCACATAGAACGTTCTGTTTTCACGTGACTCTCATTTGTTTTTGAAGAAAAGGTGCGTGTCGGTCATTGTAATGCAAATTCGCGTGACATGCGACCAATCTCCCGAAAGATATAAAAGACCAATTAAATTGCATCATGGATTGCGGATTTTGGGGTAAACACCGAGAAAAAACGAATTCTTGTACTGACGGTGTTGCGGAAATTCAGTGGTGTTCAGTTTCAATTCGTTCTTTACGTTCTGAAACCATCGCTCTTGCAAGACCAGATGTCTGTCTGAAGTCAACACTTCGATTCGTTTCTCGGTTCCCGTTGATAACACTGAAGCATTTCTTGGACAGCTGACGTGCTCAAGTAAGTGGCACAATGAATCTCAGCACTGATTTCTTTAATTGTCTTATCAAACGAACGTAAGCACTGATACACTTGATTTCCAAGTTGTTTGCGCTTCTATCCTATATCCTGGATACTAGGGGTTTTTCCTCCCGCACGGCGGAACTTGCTTTACAGCCGGACTGAGTTTTCTGTTTGATCAGTTCATACGAAATTTTTTTGACTGATCAATCATCTTCGACCGGCAGTTGAAAGGCCTGAAACCCATTCAACCTTGAAATTGTCACTGGTCCAAGTTTTTGCTTCTCTGGAGTTTCTCTGCAGAAAGATCTTCTCGGAAGGATACTGAAGGGGGCGTTATCGGTAATTTTTTTTTATGAAATTGGACGAAAGTTAAGGTGGGAACAAACGAATGGAGAAAAATCAAAACCAGTAGGCTATCCCCAACACGAGAACACTCTGGGTTAGGGGTTTTCAGTTTCTTTGTCCATTTGTATGAGTTATTATTAGCTAACTCCGCATCGTGGAGTACAAAACTGAACGCGCGAAACTAGTAGAAATCTCTAACGAAATTTATACTCAGCAGGACCGGCGGCTTAACAGGTTCCGTGTAGTCCTCCGTCTTATTCTTTCTGACCGCGCGAAAGATTAAAAAAATGGTGGAAAGTCAGCATGTGTGAAAAGAAAATTTTGGATAATAAATCTCCTTTTAGACATTTTAGTGTGTAGTATCGGTGTCCATTTTTACTCGTCTTTGTATTTTGCCTCGCCCTTCGGGCTCGCCAAAAAACTAAAGGCTCGTAAAAATATACAGCGACACTCCAGACCAAAATGTGTGATATGTGTACTAAATGGTCGACCGAAGAGCAGACTCACTAATTTTTTTAACCACAAAACGTCATTTTAAGTTTTTAAAACTTTTCGAATGTTTCTCTTCATTCCTTTAGCTCATTTTCTAGATTTTTGACAAAATTATCGAAAATAATGCCAGTCTCATTTTCGATTTCTTTCTTAATAAATTGACAGAAAAACAAATGCGACTTGTAGTGTTTTCACCTTAGAATACGTCTCAAGCGTATCACTCGCCCTAGACGTATTTTAGGTTCATTAGAGACACCACTGTCGTTTTCGATTTACATTTTTTCACTTGAAATGTACGGAAAAACTAAAGACCACAAAACTACTTGAGATGTTTTTGCTTCAGTTGTTCGGCTCTTTTATTGGTTTGGGGACACTATGTGATTGATTACCTAAAAAATATTACTGATTTTAGTTTTGTTGAATCAGCCCTAAATATATGTTTGCGCTCAAAAAAACTTGGTTATAAAAGCAAGTCATGTTTTTTAAGCTTCTTGTAATAATTTACCCTTTGGCACTCCATGCTCTCTATCTTCATGTCGTGCCGATAGCGCGCTAGCCGCTGTTCAATTTATTTATTAGTCATAGACAGTCTATTCAAGGCCATTGTACATTCTCCCAAACCGTCTCCCTGCCGTCTGATCCGATGAGTCACCAGGAATCTGCAGGAATCAACAAATCAAGTAAAGGATATTAAAAGGACTGTTGCACGGAATTTAACAGATTTTTGAACTGTCAATTTATTTGTGTCGCGGTAAACCTAGCTAGCTTTGGAGTGCTTCTTGAAAAAGTTAGGCTAACGTTTTCAAGTTGTTTCCGTGCGTCATCAAAAAAATCGATATTTATAGGTATAGGTTTGAAGGTCGCGAATTCCATCCGCAAATTTAAGGTTCTATCTTCCTTTGGATGTTCAAAGATAATCTTTTTATGGGTTTAGTTGGATACGACCGATTTAAAAACAGTTTAGATCAAAAATCTGCAAAATCCCCATGAAAAAGCACCTTGAAGTTTATTTCCCAGGCACATTTAGTTTAATGTTCGCCAGCACTTGAATTTTCCATCCAACAAAAGGTAAATAGCGTGATTTTTCCGAGCCAGTTAGATCACGTTATTTAGCCCCGCCTACTGAACGCCCCCTTCCTGTCAAAAATGGCGGTGGTTTACCCTGTGTATATAAATAACTCACTCGTGAAAACAATCACCAATGGTGTCAAAATTCTTGCAACCCAATCCAATCCAAATTTTATCCATGAAGTCAATCCTTTCTTTTAACCGCTTAGCCGCTTCCTGAGCACATATCTCTCATTTCGCTTTCACTTCTAGCGCCGAGTTTTGTTGTGAAATATCAACCGACCGCCTGCATCGCGCCGCTAAACTCACATTCAAGTGCTTCAGCTGTTACGGGGACCTTTAAAAATGCTGGGTAAATTAAAGAACAAGATCGTGAGGTGCGAAGAACAACCGGAGCAAGTCACGAAAGTGGAAGTCCGCGTGGAAGGGCTTGAAGAAGAATGCCCCGATGGTGGATACGGGTGGATAATTTGCCTGGCAGCTGCAATCATTCAATTTATCATCCTAGGCATCCATAACAACTTTGGAATCTTGTACACCTACTTTCTGAACGATCTTCACGCTGAACCGTCAGATACAGGTAAATATTTCGCCATCTTTTAATTTTGCGCGTTTATCAGATTAATTCGTTTAATACTTGATGTAATTTCAACGGAAATTCTCTGGCTTTAAGGTCACGCACAACTTCCAAACTATTAAATATGGAGCTTGTTGTTAATTTGGAGGAGGTTCTTCGCTTTTCTTTCCCATTTGTTCAAATGTGATTGAGCGAGTCCCACTTGTTAAGTCTGTTAGAAAGGTTAAATGAAACTTGATCATATGCGTTAATGTACGTAAGATTGCGATAAAAGGTCAGTTGTTGGGGTCTTTGGCGGATTCCTTTTATCAAGGAAAACTTGCCTACGATATCAGTGATCTGTTGTGATTGCTGAATACGCCTTGAACCCACTTTACGTTACGAGGCAAATAGCAAGTTAGAATACCTTGGTTTTAGAGGGGTTTTTTATTTCTTCTCCCAAATTGGTAAAAAAAAACCAATCATACGCTAAGTTGCAATATAGGTCTAAAGACCTTGAAGTTTGTGAATTGCACTTGTTAGTGTAGTAAATCAGATTTAGCCATTTGACTGTTATCAGTTTAATGGTGACAAGACGCAATATTTTTAGTTTCAAACAATTTTTTGACCTCAAATATCAGTTGAAATCTTGTCAAGTTATTCAGTTACAATACATTTGTGCAACGGGGAATCCTTAAATCACGCTTGGTCTCAGAGATTATTTTCTGGAATATTTTCTCTATTTGAAAAAGCTTGAAACGGGTTTCACTATCATCTCCGCGCGGAGTTGCCTGCACTATAAAACAATTTCCTTTACACTAAACTTAATCTCTGTTTGACAGGCAAGATATCAATAGTATGCTTGCACTTTGCATGATGTTGCTGTTTTTAAGGTCTCGGCTTATCTCGTTCAGACAAACAGGGCATCCGGCCAGACAAACGATTATAGCTCTCAATTGAAAATGTTTTTGTTGCTCTTTGTTTTATTTTCTAATTTCACTGAATGAGGGCCTTTCTTAGACTTTGCTTCGGAAACCAAACTTGTCAACAATACATTGTTTAATTATAATAAATCACGAAACTGGACTGTTTCTTGAAGATTCTAAGAAATGTCGCTTTTTTGTCAATTTTGTTTAGTAATGTTGGCAATCTCTAATTTAGGCATTGAGTGTTAAATTGATATATTGCAAATTTTTAAAAATTCAGTCTTTTAGTTTTCAAGACAGAAAACGTGATCACTAAAAGTTTATGAATTAAAGAACTTTGATTCGCGTCAGTCATCGCGTCAAAAACACGTCTGTACTTTGTAACTATGTATTTTGTCTGTACACAAACAAAAACATTACTTTCTTTTATAACAAAAAGATATGAAAACAAACACTTCAAAGCGTCACGATTTCGATCACGGACATCACGCCAACTCCGTCAAGTTATGCTGGAATTTAAAACGCAAGAGAGATTT
Source organism: Oculina patagonica (assembly GCF_052425735.1). Lineage (NCBI taxonomy): Eukaryota > Metazoa > Cnidaria > Anthozoa > Scleractinia > Oculinidae > Oculina > Oculina patagonica. The sequence goes on from NW_027557071.1 coordinate 6,463, forward strand.
TTCTTGTCATCTGGACATCACAAAGCCCCTTTCTCGTTTTGAATATATTTTCATACATGTCCCGTTCTGACCCAGGACTGAAGTGGGCGGAAAAGAGCTTGTCTCTTGTTTATGCATTAGTTCTCCGTGAATTGGATTATCCAAAAGAATAAAGCCACTTGCTTAGTATTATTTGCATAGTTCGTATACAAAGGGTACTCAAAATTTCGCAATATTTTTGTAATTGAAGACAAAGGACGATTGAGCCCGCAGTTGTTGATTCCCGGTCAGTGTAATTGTCACGTGATTTTACCACTGTTTCGTTTCTTCACAACTTAATTTTTTTTTTTTGCAAATGTATGTAACCATGCAAGGTTGTTGCTCACGTTTGTACTTCTCTATTTTCACAACCAGTCAGAGATAGCGAAAGGATCGTCTTTATATAAATCCATCTTGATGATCAGATGAATTTTTTCTGATGGACGAAAACAGCTTCTAAATCCGGGTCCTTT
>NW_027557072.1:0-14753 GCF_052425735.1 Oculina patagonica
GTATTTGTAATTCGCCCCTTTACAAACGAGAAGAAAACTGGGGCGAGTCTTACCTCGCAGTCCCTTGTGGGAACGTCACCTGGGTGCAATATGGCTTCTCATCTTTGTTTTGTCCCCAGCATCGATCCCACAAGCGACTGCGAGATGAGACTTGCTTCAGTTTTCTTCTCGTTTCTAAAGTGTCTAATAAAGCAAGGTTGAAATATATGTTCGCGTTGTTTAAGTTTGTTTATGCGATTTTATTGGCAATTTAAAGCGTGCGAGAGCTGTTATATGAGCTCACACCGTCTACACATTTTCGAAAACGCTCATCGTTTTCATCGAAAGGCATACATTTGAAAACGCTGTTCAAAGTGAAGACATTTAAGAATCACTGTCTGTAAATATAATAATATGGAGTATTCCGTGACAAGACCAATAGTTCGAATTTTCTTTCATTTTTTCATAAAGAGCCTCAGAAACATTGTTTTTAAAATCCAGCGAGCTAAAATTTTTGTGAAATCTACTACAGTTCGATATTATCAGGAGGAGCCAACAACGACGCATGGAATTTACGCAAAATAGAGCACTTTCAACACGTCAATACAGAAAGACGAAAACTTCTCTTGATTTCCTTTTTACACAATTTGTAATTTGTGCTTTGTTCATTTTGTTGAGGTAAATAAATATCATCTCTAGGTAAATGGATTATGTCCGTACCCATTTATACACCTGGTGAAAAGAGGCACCGTGAAAGAAAAGCTTTCGGAAGGTAGCCAAGCGTAGTCATTTCACGCGTGGTGCACAGGAATTCGATGTTGTACTCAACTCGAAACAATAGGAAATCCCAGAGCAAAAAAAAAATTTTCAAAACTACGAGATCGCTTCAATATTTACTCAATTTTGCGTTTATGTTAGACAACCTTAAAAGTTTTCAATGAGTATGAAATTCAGGGATTGTGTAGTGTACTGATCAATTGCCACTCTAAAAAAAGTTTGGAGAAAATTCATCGACGAGTTTTGAAATAATCCCTTTTTTTGCGAAAGTAGGCCTAAAATTGGTAAATAGAGTTAAACATTGAGCTTCACTATGATTCATATTTTTCGAAATCGCGCAAGTCTACCTACTTCTTACGGTTTGGATATCGGATATGGGACATTGTTAAGGTGGCTGAATACAGTTTTTACGTGGCTCAAAGGCGCGCGCTACGATTTTCTGCTTGACGTCATTATTGCTCGCGCGCGCTAAAATAACGCTAGCAACTCTAAACAGAAACGAAAAAGAGTTCCATCTGTTTTACCGCGCTTTACCACATTTTTATACAAAAGAAAACTTCAAAATACTTTCAGATACGTCTTGAAACCTGGGACGGAAAACAATACGACAAAAAAGGTGGATAAACAGCCGACAGAGAAGTTTTAATTCTGTCTTTCATTATCGCTCGCGACGCATGGCGTCATATTAGCGCGCGCTCGCACGCGCAATTTGATTCACTTCGGAGGTCGTAAAAGCCAGATTTTGATCCAGATTTTCTCGAAAACCTACCGTACAACCTATTATGAAACTTTCACAATTAAATGTAAGGGGTGAACCACGTCCACAGCCAAAACTTTGAAAAAATCTGTAAGACAGATTTTGAGCTATTTTAAAAATCGGCAAAATATCACATTTTCCTATTTTGCGAAAAATCTGTCTTACAGATTTTTATATTATTTTGCATGAACGATAAATCAAAGCCAATTTCCTATTTCTGAAATTTTGAGGTAGGGTCGTACAGGTAGATTTTGAGAAAAACGCCGTTTAAACTACTAGTGCCAGTCCCCTCTTAAGCACTCGGCCGTTCATTTAAGCTGTTTATTAGCATTTTTATTTTCTAAATATCGCATTAGATGGTTTTAGGATGCAACAAACAGTGATAAGAGAAAGACAAAACTTTTCTGGAGATTGTACAAGAGAGTTAAAGGTTGGACTGATTTGCCCTCTCAAAACTGTATTAAGCCACCTTAAAAGGAATGAGGGTTAAAACTTCTCATTAAACATCAAAAAAGAAGCAAATTTCTTTATATTAAGTCTTGTCTTTATTCTACACATAAATTATACCATCTAAAAAAAATTCCAAGATATTTCAAAATTCCTCTTGTAGATTTCGATGAAACTCCGCAGAGCTGAAGGCAAACACCCAAGGTATACGTAGCGTGGAGGGTCTCGAGAGAAAATGCGGTTACGGGCTAAAATTTGATTCAGAGCAAAAACCTGTGTGACGTCATAGTCACGTGATATTCATTCTGATCTCCCAAAAATTTATATCATATTGCAGTTCAGTCTATGTGTAATCCATGCGATATAGTGGATATGTCATTGACATTAATCACTTTAAGTATGAGGGTTTCAAAGTTGATAGGTATCGCTAGAAAAAAACTGGGTCGAGCCACCTTAATGTTCTGCATATCACAGTTAAAGTGACTAAAAGGAGCAAAGTGTAAGTTACGGAAAGGTCTAAACATTGCCAACACAGATTCTATCAAAACTGCGTTCAGAAAGTATAAAACATCATAAAAGTTTCTGTCAAAAATCAGGATCAGCAATTCAGTACAGGTTGTTACCTTGCATCAGGGTCCTGTGTATTTCTTCAGCGGACTTGATCCATGCAGTGGTTAGCTTCGTTTCCACACAATCATTTGCTAAAGTTATTGTATTCTTGTTGACGGCCGCATATTCATCCGCAAACAACAGAAACAAACTGGACTTGCACAAGGAATATCATTCGCAATTATTCCGGGTCTCTTCGTACACGTTTTTCGTTTTTCGCAATTTCACGGAATATACATGACTTTAAATATGAGGACATCGTGCGAGAAATATTTCGGTAGGAAAGCTCTCTACTCGCAGTTTCATTCAGTCTTCACAGTGAACACCGCGCAACAAATTTCCCTGCGTTTTCATAACAAAACTTTGTTTAGATCCAACTGAAACCTCCACATCATCCAGTCGACAGAAGATAACGTCAATTGCTCACTTTACGGTTACGAAAAATGCGACCAGAGATCAATAAAATTAAATTTTAACCGTGTAGCGGTCGAACGAGAGCCACATTTTCTTGCGTAAAACCGCATCGAGGTTTCGATACACTCACACATGAAAAAAGAAAAAAAAGGCAGCTGGATAATAAACCCCTCAGTTGTTTTGCTGTGTATTTTACCCGTTGTCTACATTTTGTTTTGCCCTGCGAGCTTTATTTGCTGTTTGTTATTTCCTTACTTTTCTAGTTAGCCACGGGGGGCAACCTCGAACCCAGGCCTAATCTGTGCACCATTTGACGAGAGCTCCGCTATAAGAAGTGCTACTACATCTAAATCCCATGTTTATGTCGACGCGATTAAAACAAAATGGTGTCAACATCGCAAGTGATGTCATGTGACAAAATCCAAAAGTGTGATTGGTTATGCATATGTTTAGGTTTATATTGCAATTTGGTTTATTTGAAAACCTCTTTTGCTGTTTTATTGACAGTTTTCAGCTGGCTAATTTCAAGAGAGGATGTTAATTTACATTAAGTAGTGTTAATAAAATTGCAATAAACGCTTAAAAATTCACTTTCGCAAAATTGAAGGCATCACGTTTACATCTACCTGTTTAACTAAGGTATGTTGAGGAGTGATTCTAATTCTGTATGGATTTAATCAACTACTTTCATTTTAAGCACTATACATTACTGAATATTAAGATGAAACGGTATTTTGTTCCCTAAATATATGTTTTTTTAGGCTGAAAGATCCGGACGTCAAGACCTGTTTGTAAGTCCTGCCTTGTATATTTTTATTTTATTTTACAAAAACAAATGTTTACCGGTTAATGAAATACACTCACTGCACTCAGGTATGTGCACTTTGCTCAGCTCCAAAATGATTAACCCATAAGCCTAGCAGTGGACAGCTGTTTCGTCCTTCTTGGGACTCGTCAGCACTGCGTAAGGCATGTGGACAATGGGAGAAAGTTGCATCTGTTAGAGGAGATATAATGGATTACCAAATAATCTAACTGTATCTCTGAAACTTTCATCTCTTGTCTTTTTAAAGAACCCACTTCTTTGCTTTTAAAAAAAAAAAAAGCAAAGAAGTGGGTTCGAGATTCCTGCTGCCCCTGTTCAATTGATTTTAAATTTTCGGAAACCCGAAGCTGTCAGGAAAGTTTTATTAAGAGGATTCGATTCTTTTACTTGATAAAGAATTATTCCACCTGTCAATTGCTGTCCGAACAGCTTTTGAATAAACATTTTCAATGTTTGTTCACCTCACGACAAATTGAGGGCGTAATTAAAGGACTATAACAAATGCACACCGACTTCCGCAGCAGATGTTTTTTCTGTCGTTCACTTTCTAGTCAATTTCGTTGTTTTATATTGTATTAAGCAAATACACTCATGTCCTTTATTGTCGTAGGTTTGAGAAATATGTGCAAAATTGGCCATTAAATTTTTGTCAGTGTCAGGGCTAAGACCTGACAGAAGTTCGAAGCGTTCAGCTTGAACACTAGTTTTATTGTAAATTAAGCGTGAAATAAAAAAAATGCAAATATCTATGGGCTGTCATCATTACTGGTGCCCACCCTACAGCTCGATTTTCACTATTATTTAACATTATTGACGGTGTGCGTAAAATTAATAGGAGAGAGTGTATGGAAAGCCTACATCTAAAGAAAAACATGAACCACATTCAACTTATTCGACAGACGAAAGCGTACTGTTTCTTATTATTTTACACAAATAAAAAAAGATGAATGAATATCTTGATTGACCACATAATACCATTGAAATTCACGCCTGTTAACGTGTGGAAAAAATAACGCGAGAGTGAAAAAAACAAGTGAGAAAACAAGTGAGAAAACAAGTGAGAAAACAAGTGAGAAAAACCTTCGCATGCCTTTCTTGCGGAGTAATTTTCTTGCCTGACTAAAATGTACACGATTTTATTTTATTTCCTTTGTTGTTGTGTTTTGTTTTGACATGTTTCAATGCAGGAAAACTTTTACAGATATAAACGGCACTAACGTAGTTAAGGAATAACTATTTTATCTGAATCCGTGGCACTTTCCGCCATTTCGTTTTTCGTTTGATTCATTTGGTTGGTAAAACTGAAAATCTCTTTATTTTATATTTTCCGTTTTCGATAGTTGGATTATCTTTGTTTATTTTATCCTGCGCTTTCTTCGTTTTTCATATTTCTTTTTTCTAGTACCGTCTAATCATTTATCCTTTTACCCTTTTCTTTATTCAAATTTCTATTTTCCCTTTATCAATATTTTGTTTTTCTTTTTTCCTTTTTCGCTTTTCCTTTTTTCTTTTTCTCTATTTCTTTTTCATTTTACCTTCTTCCTTTTTACTTTATGCTTTATTCTTTTTCTTCCTGTTTCTTTTTTTGTATTTCTTTTTCATTTTACCTTTTTCCTTTTCCTTTCTGCCATTTTTTCTTTTCTTTCAATAGCTTACCCAGTAACCTTTGCTCGCAAATTTCGCGCCATTTTTCGCCATTTCCATGTGAGCTTCATTTGGTGCCTAGTGGTCTTCATGATCAAATTCTGGCGTGGAGAACTTTGTGCAAGTCCAAAGCAGAGAACAAGTTCTTAAAGTAAAACTCAATAATAGCACGATTACTGTGTTGTCCAAGGTGTTTAGCCTGCAGGCCAAAACGATCTATCTAATCGGTGATGACAGTGGGGTAATGCCCGATCCAGACACAATTGTTTTCAATGTTGTGGGCATATTATCCTTAATCTGTTACATACAAAGTACATGGTCAGCAAATAACTGGCAAGCACGACCCCATCGACAAGTTACCCGTTCCCTTTGGAAATCGTTATTCGTACCAATCATCTTATTTGGCCGCCGGCACAAGCGGCAAAAAGAGACAAACCAGCTGCAGTAAGAAACAGTCGCTTCCCTCGCGACGGGAATTTACTTTCAAGTCAAGCAGAGAACATGTTTAAACTTAGAAATGGCGCACGAATATTATTATCTCCGAAGTTGTGGATGGTAAACCTTTACCCATCTATCAGATATACCCCACTCTCAGTAAATGAAACAGCATCGTTCGAGCAAGTCACACGAATGGTGGCCGGTTGAAGAGGAGGTTAGAACACGTGTCATGCTGCTCGACAACAAGGGTTTGAGAATATGCCTCTGAATCAACGATAGAATAAAGAAGAAAAGAAAAAGAAATAAATAGAAAAAAAATAGTAAAAAGGAAAAAGGTAAAACGAAAAACGGAATAAAGGAAAAAGGAATAAAGGAAAAAGGAAAATAGAAATAAAGAAAAACGAAAAAAGAAAAAAAGATAAATGAAAAATCGAATAAGGAATAAAGAAAAGGATAAAATGGAACCAGAAAAAGGAATATGATAATTTAATAAAAAGGAAAGAGAAAAAATGGATAAAGCACAGGAAAAAATTTTCAAAACTTTATCGCACTATCAAGAACGGAAAATGTAAATAAAGAGACATTCGGTTTTACGAACCCTACCAACCAAGCGGAAAACGAAATGGCGGAAAGTGCCACGGATTTATCTGCTTTTTTATATTTTTTCCTCATTTTAATTGTGCTAATTTTAAAATACAATTGCTTACATTTAAACTACCTTGACATTACAAAATATTCAAGTAAAACGGTATTTTGTTTCCAAAATATTTTTAGGCCGTAAGATTTGGACGTCAAGAAATCTGTTATGAAGTTCCACGCGAATCACAAAAAGGCTACCGAAACTCAATCTCAAAGTGAGTCGCATGCGAAAAAGGACATCATGGTCTTGACTTCCACGGGACAAAACGGAATTATATTTCGCAGCAGCTTAAACGAAAGGTCCTTCTTTAATGTGGTTTTTATCCACATAGAAAATCGGAACTGTCGAAGATCAAATTTTCTTGCAAACGAAACAAGCAAAGAAAATTTTGTGCTCAGTAAATACTGAGAGACGCCAAAAAACGAGCGTGTTGAAAATCCGTGGCACTTTCCGCCATTTCGTTTTTCGCTTGGTTAGTTTGGTTCGTAAAACTAAATGTCTCTTTATTTTATATTTTTCGTTCTCGATAGTGAGATAAGTTTTTGATAATTTTATCCTGTGCTTTATCCATTTTTCTCTTTCCTTTTTATTAAATTAGAATATTCTTTTTTCTGGTTCCGCTTTATCCTTTTCTTTATTCCTTTTTCAATTTTTAATTTATCATTTTTCGTTTTTCGTTTTTCTTTATTCCTATTTTCCTTTTTTCCTTTATCCTTTTTCGTTTTACCTTTTTCCTTTTTACTATTTTCTTTTCTCCTTTTTTCTATCGTTGATTTAGAAGGCATTATTCTCAAACCCTTGTTGTCAAGCAGCATGACACGTGTTCCAACCTCCTCTTCCTCCATTCGTGCGACTTACTTACTTAGAGTGAGGTATATCTGATAGATGGGTGAGGGTTTACCATCCACAACTTCGGAGATGATAATATTCTTGCGCCATTTAGAGTTTGCCCATGAGTCCCTGCTTGACTTGAAAGTAAATGCCGGTCGCGAGGGAAGCGACTGCTTTTTACTGCAGCTGGTTTCTCACTTTTCGCCGCTTGTGCCGGCGGCCGAGTTATTTGCTGACCATATCCTTTGTATGTAACAAAGAATAATATGTCCGCAATATTGAAAACCTTTGTGTCTGGATCGGGGATTACCACACTGTCATCACCGATTAGATATATCGTTTCGGCCTGCAGGATAAACACCTTGGACAACACAGTAATCGTGCTATTATTAAGCTTTGCTTTAAGAACTTTTTCTCCGCTTTGGACTTCCACAAAGTATCTTATTGTTGCCTATTTCTTTTCTCCGCTTTGGTGTTGCACAAAGTTCTCCATGTCAGAGTTTGATCATGAAGACCACAAGGCACCAGATAAAGTTCGCATGTAAATGGCTAAAGATGGCGCGAAATTTGCGAGCAAAGGTTACTGGGTATGCGATTGAGAGAAAAAAAATGGGAGAAAGGAAAAGGAAAAATGTAAAATTAAAAAGAAATACAGAAAAAGAAAAAGGAAGAAAAAAGAATAAAGAAAAACGAAAAAAGGAAGAAGGTAAAAAGGAAAAAGGAACAGAGAAAAAAGAAAAAAGGAAAAGGGAAAAAGGAAAAAAGAAAAACGAAATATTTATAAAGGGAAAATAGAAATTTGAATAAAGAAAAGGGTAAAAGGATAAAGGATTAGACGGTACCAGAAAAAATAAATATGAAAAAACGGAGAAAGCACAGGATAACATTATCAAAAATTATTTCAACTATCGAAAACGGAAAATATAAATAAAGAGATTTTCAGTTTTAACAACCAAATGAATCAAACGAAAAACAAAATGGCGGAAAGTGCCACGGATTGTTGAACATTCCTTAAATACCATTTATCGTCACCAAATTTGGCAAAAAATAAAGAAAACCAAACGTAGTAATGTCATTTCCAATCATAAAAGAGGTGACAAATAAAAGGTAAATTCATGCTACCCCAAAATCTGTCAAAGTTATGAAAAAAGCGAAGTCGAAAGCCCGCTTTAGGTGAATTGCATAAACAATTGTGCATATTATATTCCTATACCTCAAAGAAATTAGTACGGATTAAAAACAAATCCCTACTAGATTCGAGAGTTACAGTAAACGTTTCTTTTTTTTTAATATCTGAGGGGAAAATAACGGAAGAATAAAATAGCCTTTTGCTGGGACTTTTTTGGCCTGCTTCTGGGATTGGGGCCTTAAAACGAGTAAGGCACCTTGTACCTCAAGCAACCTTGCATCTAATATATAGAGCTATAATACAACCGCATTTCGACTACTGCAATACTGCTTGGGAAACCTGTGGGATTACTTTGCAAAAAAAGCTACAAAAGCTACAAAATAGAGCAGTCCGTGTTTTGACCTTCTCAAACTATCACGCGCACGCTGGTGATTTTATTTGACATTCTTGGATGGAAAAATCTAGCTCGCCAGCAGCAAATTCAAAGAGCCACAATGGTTTACAGGTCGCTGCACGGGTTGGCTCCAGACTATCTTTTCTCTAAATTTAAAAAACGAGAAACCGCGCACAACCTAAGGGACTCTGAGAACAAACTCAATGTTCCACTACCGCGCACTAACTATCACAAAAATAGCGTTACCTATAGCGGCGTGGTCGTATGGAACAGTCTTCCTTCCAACGTAAGACAAGCAGAGTCCGTTGGGCAATTTAAAGCTTTAGTAAAACAACTACTATAAGGCACGGGTTTCGTGGAAAGCAGCTTTTTCTTTATAATTAGCTTATCACTAGAAATTTATTACTAATGTAAAGATTGTAGTGTTTTAAAAAAAGCTAATGTTTTAACTGTGTGGAAATAAAGATTACCTACCTACCTGAAAATCCTGTTAAACGCAATAAAAGTTTTTAGGTAATACAAGGAGATATTTACATTTTTCCTCGTATTTAGGTGATTGGTGTCTAACAAATATCGACAGAAGCTCCATAGATACCGTAACCAAGAACAGTACCTTAAACAGCAGCTAACCGAAGATGTTTGCTCTCCTTCCCGCATCAGACTGCATTCCATGGCTTGTTGTCCTGATCACTGAATGTCTGGGCATAGTCATCCTTAATACCATCACGATTATTGTATTCGTGAAGCAGCGCCAGCTACAGCGCCGGAGTACATACTTGATTATTCACCTGGCGATAGTCGACCTTTTAGCCGGGGCGGTCTCAGGGCCTCTGCAGATTGAAAGAAACATCGGGGCGTTGTGTGATCTATGGGAGTACAAGGAAAATCTTACTTGGTCATTTCATTTAAAATTTACATTTATGCATATATTTGCCTTAACCTCTTTTGTAAATCTCGTTTTTGTTTCATTAGAAAGACTTCACGCGACATTTCGTCCATTGAGGCATCGTTTCATAAAGAAATGGGTTTATGTAGTAATAATCATTGTCATTTGGTTAACGACTACAGTCAGGGAATCAGTTGAAATTGTGTTAAAGGAAACAGGAATTTTCGATCGGTTTATTAATTTCATCTTGTATGTTCCTTTTTATGTAATCTCAGTTCTTGTTATTTGTTTCTCTTACATTCTGATCATTATCAAAGTTCGGTGCAGTCGTCATCCTCATCACCATGGCGCAGCTAGAAGAGAAAGAAAACTGACCGGTACCTCGTTGATTGTTGCACTTGTATCTTTATTGTTTTGTTTGCCAGCGATAATCAACATAAGTGCACAATCTTTCCATTTCCAGTTTTTTGTTAATCACGGTCAGTCATGGTTTCATATCAACATGATAGTGGTATCATTTTTCATAGCAAACTCGATAGTTAATCCCTTAATCTACGCCCTGCGAATGCCAGAATTCAGAGCAGGTGTGTTACAATTATTCCGCAGGGGTCGCAATCCTGTAAACATGGCAAATTTGCCACTTCGCAATCTCAGGCCAGCTTAGGCTTGATTTTGTTTTGTTTTGTTCTGTTTTTTGTTGTTGTGCTTTTCATTTTAAAAGTAAAGGAAGGAAAGATATACTTTTTGAAGAACAAACGGTTTCACACCAAATAAAGAAAACATCCTTAAAATTAAAACGGCTGAGTTTCGAAACAATTTACTTACGAAATAGTCAATAAAAGATAACTTATAAGCGATATCGGTGATATTTCCATTTCCACTATATACACGTGTTGTTTTATTTAAAAGTGATAAAAAAATAAAAATAATAATAATTATGCTTGATGTAAAGGAGGAATCAGAATTGTCGTTAATCTTTATCACGATAGTGAGAATCCTGTTTTGTAACATGGTCGTGATCTTTGTGATCGCAGATTCAATTATGCTAACGTCACATAGCAGTTGCATTTAAATTAAGTTCCCTCCGAAATAGAACGATTTAATGTAAGTTGTTCTTTTCTTGTTGATAATATTTGACAATTTCTTTTATCGACTGAATGGAAATGACAGGAAAAACTTAAATTTTACCAAAATAACGCGATCGGAAGTTTCGAATTTCCATTTATAAATTTTGTAGTTTTAATATGTAATTTTTAAAGTTGTAATTATGATTCCCGTGTATTGCAATTATGAGTTGTTCTGTAAGTTATAACATGCATGCAAGCAACAATTTATTAAAACCTGACTTAATCAACTAAATTATCTTGTTTTGTTTTATGTTTACCACGTTATGTTAGTAGTAAAGCCCGTTACCGTAGCACGCACTTAATATTCAAAATGGCGGCCGATCTCACAGTTGGTTTCAAAATAAAAAGATAATAAAAAATTACCTCAACTTTACAGTTCATCTAAAAGTTAAAAAAAGTTTAAAATATTAAAATAATAGGATCTATTAATGCAGGATATTTCTTTTCAAAATCACCCATCCCCCCCAAAGTAAAATGGTTGGCCCCTAAGCTAAAATTACATCTGTATAAAATAAGAAAATTTAACTGTTTTTTAAAAATGATTATAAATTTGGCATCCTGAAAAATAAGATGATTTTTTCGCAGCTTCTGTTCATACTTTCAGCAGATGTTATAGATTAGCCTGCCATTTTTTTTTTACAACAAAAATAAGATGATTTTTTCGCAGCTTCTGTTCATACTTTCAGCAGATTTTATAGATTAGCCTGCCATGTCTTCGTAAGTGTCACATCTCTACTGAAAGTGAAATAGTTAGAAAAAATTGCGGCGCATCAGCAGTTATTCATCTGAGAACTAAAATCAAGTGATGTCCTATCTTCCTTCAAAATTTCCATATGTGAAAGTGAGAAAGTTCTCATCTGAAGAATTCATTCCCTTTGGCTTCGATACTATGACATTTTGTAAAAACGAGCTATCCCTGTTCAATTGTTTTTAGATTTTCGAAACGAAAAGCTTTCAGAAAAGTTTAAGTATGAGGCTCCTTAGTAGTATAGCCCGTTACTGTAGCACGCACTTAATATCCAAAATGGCGGACGATCTCACTTAATAAAAAATAATATTAAAAAGAGGGTTGGGAATGTAAAACAAAACGCGTAAGGTCATACAGAAATGTAGGGAGAGGCGAAAGGGTACAGGGTAGTAGGTTTAAGACGTGTGACGCCATAAAGGTCCCCACCGGTTTGAACAGGTAAAAGACACTGAACCGTATGATTTGTGATGTCGTGGACAGAAATCATCTACAAGTTGCCATAATGGCTGCTGCCTCAATCAATCAATCTTTATTAACGTGGTCAGTACGCTTAGCTAAAGAGCTAGTTTGCAGGTGCGCCACGAAATAAAAATACAAAATGGAAAAATAAAAACTTCTTGGAAGTGTATAAAAAGGGTATACATTAAGCTATAATTAAGAATAACTACATATTACAATATTGTCTAACTAAGAATAAAATATAAAAATTAAAAATAACGTCATCAGAGCCGCTATCTTGGATTTCAATTCTAAGATTGTCCAGGAACAACCCATGGACTTAGACAGTGCAGTTCACCAATATGATAACGTTCTTCGATCACTGTTGGACCAACATGCCCCGCTAAGAAAGCGTTTGGTGACAATACGACCTGCTGCACCTTGGTATTCGCCGAACGTTGCTACCGAGAAACGAATTAAACGACGACTAGAGAGAAAATGGCGGAAGTCTCGGCTCCAAAGTGATCGGGAAGCATACCAGTATCAGTGTTGCGTCGTCAACAATTTGATAAGTTCCCTTAAATCTACTTATTACACATCACTTATTAATGATCATTCTTCAGACCAAGGGATGCTGTTTAGGACTGTAAACAAGCTTATGCAGAAGTCCCATGAGACACGATACCCGTCTTCCCGTAGCAATGCTTTACTAGCTGATTCATTTGCTGACTTTTTCACTGCCAAAGTTGAAAAGATTCACACCGTCCTTGTAGCGAGAAACAGAAATCTATTGCTAGCTGATGATGATAAATTGCCTACAATCGCTGCTGAATTAAACAACTTTCATGAGGTCAGTCAAGAGGATGTCAATGAATTTGCTTATAAGCCTCTAAGCAAGTCCTGTTGTCTTGATCCGCTTCCGGCATCTATTATTAAGAGCTGCTTCCCTATACTCCTTCCTGCTATCACCAGGATTGTTAATTCGTCATTAGCAACTGGTATGATGCCTGATGCCCTAAAGATTGCTTCGCTTTCACCAACCTTAAAGAAACCAACTGCCGACTTCAAGCAGCTTTCAAACTTTCGACCAATCTCAAATTTAAAGTTTATTTCTAAACTGGTGGAAAAGTGTGCAGCAGTTCAGCTAACGAAACATGTTATGACCAACCACCTTGACGAGACGTTTCAGTCAGCATACAAGGAATTTCACTCAACTGAAACAGCACTTCTTAGAGTACAAAATGACATCTTGTGTGCTCTTGATCAAAACAAATCGGTCATATTGCTGTTATTAGACCTTTCTGCAGCATTTGATACGGTTGATCATGCAATACTAATATCTAGACTCTCAAATCGTTTTGGAGTGAAAGGAACTGCATTGGCCTGGTTTAAGTCTTACCTAACTTCGCGTAAACAGTTTGTTAAAGTAGAGGAAGGCCTGTCGTCAAATCGACTCTTGCTTCGCGGGGTGCCTCAGGGGTCAGTACTGGGCCCACTGCTGTACCTCATCTACACTGCACCGATTGCCGATATCATCAAGCAGCACAACTTGCTATATCATCTGTATGCTGATGACACGCAACTTTATATATCCTTCAAGACTGATTGCTGTGTTGACCTTGAAGAAGCAAAGTTGCGTGTTGAACGCTGTGTTGAAGAAATAGATCGTTGGATGTGTAACAACTTATTGAAACTTAACCAGGACAAAACTGAACTAGTCGTCATTAGCTCCAAATTTCGACATTGCCCTGATCTTGAACATATTCGGGTTGGAGATGAGTACATTGCCCCTAAGTCTTCTGCACGCAACCTAGGAGTCATCATTGACAATTGCCTTTGTATGGAACAACATGTGAAAAAGATATGCAATGAGGCAAATTATCATCTCAGGAACATATCAAAGATTCGCAAATATCTCACTCAGGACTCTGCGGAAATTCTCATTCACGCTTTTATTGGTTCCAAGCTCGACTATTGCAACTCAATTCTGTATGGTATTCCGAAAAAGTTAATTTGTAAATTACAGCGTGTTCAGAATACAGCTGCTCGCATTGTCACGTTAACAAGAAAATATGATTCTATTACCCCAATAATGTTTAAGCTACACTGGCTACCCGTACAATTCCGTATTATTTTTAAACTACTGTTAATAGTCTACAAAGCACTCAACGACAAAACACCATCCTATGTTTCTAGTATGCTAAGTTTTAGAACGTTCTCTCGGTCACTACGTTCTAGTGGCCAAGAACTGCTAACTGAGCCCATGGCTAAACTCAAGACCTACGGAGACCGGGCGTTCAGCACTGCTGCGCCAAGGCTGTGGAACAACCTGCCACTGAGCATCCGAAAATCAGCATCAGAAGACATTTTTAAGAAGAACCTAAAAACTTATCTTTTTAAAGAAGCTTATGACATTTAATTTTTATTTCTTATACACGTTTACTTTAAGTCCAGTTAAATAATCATGATATTTTTAGTTTTTAAATTTTTAACTTTTAAAACTTCACTCTCTGCATGTATAGATATTTTAGCTCAATAGATTAATTTAGTTAGGTATTTTTATATTTTATTTTTATATTTTAGCATAGTGATTGTAAAGCGCTATGAAAGACTAGCTAAATAGCGCTATAGAAATGATTATTATTATTATTATTATTATTATTATTATT
>NW_027557073.1:0-6954 GCF_052425735.1 Oculina patagonica
AAATCTCAAGTTAACTTGAAACTTACACATGAGCAGCAGATTTCAATGTCATCTGATTCTTTGAGCTTTATCTTGATGTTAAACTTTTCTTTGCTCACATTAACATCTGGAGTGATCTCACAACCTATGTGTACATGTAAAACACATCACCGAGGGCGGCCACTTAAAAGAAGTTTCACTGTATCTGGAAATGGAAAGCTTTCTAAGACAAATAATCTAAAAATCAATAAGCTGAAGTCTTTCCACTTACCTCTCAGATTCATTTTTTGAACTGGTGCACCAAACGCTTCCTCTTGGCTTTTAAATAATACCAGAACAGTGTCTAAGGAGGATTAAAGTACTTAGTAAACAACACTAAGTTCTAAGGGGGTTTATGAAAAGAAAAAAATCAGAATAAAAAAATGAGCAATTAATTGAAAGATACCTTTAAAAACAAACCAGTACTTCTTTTTCTTAGTGCCAAATGTTTTGTGCCTAAAAGACATAATGAGGTCTCTAGATATAAATCTGTCATTACAATTATAAAGTACCAGAAAATACCCTACATAAGCTAAGTAAAATAATGCTTATGAGAAACAGATTTCAGTCATAGCTGTAGCCACTTCAACAGTGCTCACACCAAGCCTGATTGATTGCAGCAGCCCCCCCCCCACACACACACACACACTCTTTATTCAGTTTCTTATTGTGGCTGAATACTCTTTGATATTCCTAATATCTTTTTTGTCATGGTGAAGATAAATCCTAGACAGGATTCGCTTGTCTAATTTTTACCTCAAATTTTGTAATATTTATGTATGATTAACTGGCAATGGGACTGAGCACTTGGAGTCCAATTCTGTCTGTTATCATACTCATGGTTAATTCAGTCACCAGCTACACAGTCATCATATTTTGTTAATCCCTTGACAATGTACGATTACGGACCGAATTAGACTCCACTCAGCCTATTATCATTAGAGCAGTTTTCAGTTGAGTGTGGTAAAACCAAAACCAAAGTAATTACTTTAACCAGTCACAAAGGGACACTTACAATTAATTAAACCAATCAAAGCTCAAAGTAATTAGAAAAAGTTGTCACGAGGCACACAAAAATGTACATGAGTAAACTCACAATTGCATTTGGTTTTACTTTTAATTGGCAGAAAAAGTGGCGGAAGATTTTTAACAAAAGTCAATAAATGAGCATAGTAATGCAAAACCAAAGGTAAAAGCAAATTATTTTCGACACTCAAGTGTATTTATACCATGTAACTTTTGCTAAAAGACAAATTCATAAAAATGCACCAAAAGTTTGTTTGCAAAAATGAAAAGACTTACTTCACCAAGTGAAGGTAATCTTTTATTTCTGGAACTGATGTCAGGCTCTGCCAAAGCAACAAGAAATGTTCTAGTTTAAATTACTTAATTAATAATTAATGAATCTAACAGCAAAAGGCAATTTAATTCTTTTGGGAAGGTATTTCTCTCCAAAACTTGCCATAGCTTCTAAATTAAATGCCAGGTTCAAATAAACACCAAGTCCATGAGTAAGGTTGGCAGGCTTTTTTAAGCCAGGTGGGAGTCCAGGAGTCCTATGGATGGCCACTTTTCAGAAAAAAATAATTTTTTTAGCAAATTTGGAAATCTTTAGATACCTTTGCACTCATAACTGCAGAAAAACACCTTGCATGCTCCTCCGGCCCTCCTATAGGGACAAAGTCGGGCCTTATAAAAAAATTGGACTCTCACTTTTTTAAATCCTGGCTAAAAGCCTGTAGGTTGGTAAGGTAAAGTCTTTGTTCAAGCAAAGTGGCTCACCAGGCCAGAGCCTATCGTGGTTTCTATAGCATTTAGCAAGCAGGCTAACTTTGGGGCACGTGCGAGAGCGACATGGGAGCGGACAAGCCACGACTCATAAGCAGCAACGCCCTGACAGCGAGTAAGTTCAAGTAAACTCAAGTCTGGACAGCAAGGAAGCATATTTCATTCTGAGTGACCTTGCTTCTGCAATCTGGTCCTCCATGATGCTGGTTAAGGGGCAAATAACCAAGATACAAGCCTTTGTGTTAGGCTGCTCGGCTGTCATTACATATGTTTGGAAAATTAAACTATTGCCTATTCCAGTTGGCAAAACGGCAAGTACATCTCGGTTCATCAGCAAACATTTAACAGCGGTATCCTGCTCTTTTTTAGGTTGTAATTCAAGAAACAGACTGGAACTTTGCTAAAACATAAGAAATACACGCACTCAACTCTCTCTTCATATTGTTGTTTGTTGATGACCTATTTGCTACAACCCATGGCAAACTGAACGACTCTGTGGGAATCTGATTCGCATTTCATCAAATGAAACAGACCGACAGTTTGCTAACCTGTCTCACCTTTTGGCCAATGGTATTTCACTTTGCTCAGGCAAAGCAGAAATGGAAAATTTACAGAGATCAAAGCAGGCTCTCTTTATTGGTGCCTCTCCACGAGTCTTCATGTCACTTCGCTCGCCAGTTGCGCGTGCCCCAAGCTATAATCATGCATGACCCAAGGTGAGCCTGCTGACAGACTATATGTAGGACACTAGAACCAAAAAATGATCTGGTCCAGACTTATGGAGGTTGTATAGCATAAATGAAAACAAGTTTTGGCCCTACCTTTTGAGGTGTTTGAGTGGTAAGGGAAGATCCCTCAAGTGTTGCCTGAAAAGAAATGGATGAGTTGTTTAAACCTGGTACCACAAAAGGAAAAAATGCTTCTACACTGTATAAGTAAAGGTTAAGATATACATAAGCAAAAAATGGTGATATAACGACTCCGAAACATTGTTCGTTTTTATTGTTTGACTATTTAAACTAGTCCTGATCAAGATAATTGGGGTGCATTTGATGTACATGGCAAAATGATTGTCAGCCTATTATGCCTCACTAGGGATGAGAAGTATGAGTGATAGAGGTAGCTGGTCATGTAAACTTATCGTAAAGTGATTGCATGATGAGCCACTGTGTGAATTTGACAGTATGAATTGTAATTGTAAATAATTTATGTGTTCTATTATAAACCGTCACTCCTTGCACTTTTATAAAACATTGACATAGAATTTGTGAGTTCTCAAACTATTTTGCATAACTTTCTTTTGTTTTTGGGTGCAGGTTATCTGCCAGTGCAGGTAATCTGCTGAATCTTTTTTCTTATTCTGGCAAAAATCGACTGGTGTGGGTAGCCTGCCATGCAGGTAAACAGACAGAATTTATACACCACTTTCATAATGGCGGCCAATTTATTTATTCTTTTATATGTATACTAATTAGCCCTACTGGCCTCGTTTTAGAGTAAAAAATTCTTTTGAATTGTTTACATGCTGACGAGGCCAGTAGGGCTAATTAACATACATATAAAAGAATAAATAAATTGGCCGCCATTATGAAAGTGGTGTATGGTCTCTTCTGTAACAACACAATTAACTGTACCTGTAAATCACAGAGTGCGGCATCTATGTCGTCATTGTCATCATCACTGCCCTGTTGATTCTGTGGTGATGTGGAGGTCAGCTTCACCTGGAACTGAAATCAAAACAAATTTCAGGTCAAATTGATTTCAAACTAGTTTGATTTGCATTTCCCTTTGTTCACAGATTACTTTGCCCTCAACTTCATTCAAACTACAAAATGGACATGGCAAAAACATAATCCACCACTTGTTGAGCAGTCCTGTGTAATGGTAGAGTTCTCTTCTCTTTGAGTACATTTCCCCAACAAAATTACATTATCTTGCTCCTCAATTTGGGCTATATTCATTCAAACGCACTATTAAAAAAATTAAACTTTAAACTATTTGTACAAGCAGGTTTAGCAACAATTCTGAAATAGGTGGGACATCACTTTGCACAGACATGTTCAATGCCTGCCCTGATTATATTTTTAACAATCTAGATTTCTTGTTGTATGTTGTAACAGTATAATTCAAAAGTAAAATTAATCTGATACTTGACCATCATACAAAGAAGAGCAAATCCGATTTCAATATTTCTTGATAAAAAATCTCTCTGTATGCCTAATAATACACCATATACAAAAATGTAATTGAGTAGTGCTAAGTAGTTAAAAATGGTTTCCTGTACATTTTACAGTTTACTTGAAAGTAATGTTTAAAGAACTAAAGTTCTTAAAAGAAAAGAAAAAACAATTAAAAGGCCTTTTTTGCCTGTCAATTGAAGTTCAATTCCTTCATACACATGTCTAGTCCATTTTCTCTCCCTTTATCTCTTTTTTATAGTTACAGTCAGTACAGCTCAGAATTAACCTAACAGGGAACACTGAATGTTAAACCATGGCTGACCTGTATAGCAGCAAATGTCATCATCTCTTCCTCGGTGCACTCTACCTCCTCAGTTAAGATTGACCACTTGGCTTGTTCATACAGCTGATTAATTCGCACCTCATCCACCTAATTAGTTCAATTTACGGCACAAACAATACCGGTAACTGAAATTAGTACAACCGCTGGTGTAGCCTGAGTAAATAGTTCGTAAATTACATGCTGCAGCCGCATAGTAAAGGTGGCCGCTATATACAGGTTTGTCATAATGTTGCTCATAAAATAATTTTAAAAAGGCTAAAAAGAGATAAAAGTTATCAAAGTTCTTAAAAACAAAACGTTTTCGACTCGAAGGTCATCATCAGTGTGATGACCTTCAAGTCGAAAACGTTTTGTTTTTAGGAACTTTGATAACTTTTATCTCTTTTTAGCCTTTTTAAAATTATATACAGGTTTATTTACAGTATTAAACTGCAATACTTTCAGGACTTTGATTACTGGCCACTTAATGGGTGGCCGTTAAAAAGTGGTTTGACTGTATACTTGAACAGAAAAATACAATGAAGAATATTACTGTAACATTGCAGAGTTCAACAAATAACTTGGTTAGTGAGGTCAGCTGTACTACCATTCATGTATTTCTATAAACGTAGAGTTCAAGGCAAATGGATACTGAAAATTGGGTTAAAATTAAGTAAAAGAAAACCCCAAACTGTCTGAAATAGTGGCGTTCAAGAAAGTGGGGGTGATTTTTCCAAGATCTGTAGATTGACAGGCCTGTAAAAATATCCATAAGTCATAGTATTACAATGTACATAACATTAAACATATTCTACTTGCCTTTGGGTTTAGATCAAAGAATGCATAGTACTTGTATCTCAAAAGAAGGGTGGAGAATTCTGCAACTTCCTGTTAAAACAAAATTCATATTTCATGTCCTTTCCCGTTGGGTTACTAGATTTGATAAGTAATTTTTGGTAGGGATCACACGGTCCCCTTAGAAAACAAGGTTTGATTTCCATATACGAGGTTGAACAAAGCCATTGAAAAAATAAATACCCCCCCCCCCCTAAAGCACCTGAAATATTATGTGTCTCCCCCTGAGAGCATTTCTCCTCCCACCCTTGCCTGTCCTTTTTAGTGCAGAATGCACTATTGTGATGGTTTGGTGGGTTGGCGTTTGCTAAACCCCCTAAACCACTAAACCACTAAACCACTAAACCACTAAGCCACTAAACCGCTAACGCGGTGTAAACTTTTAATCACCAATTAATTAATTAATATCAATTAATTAATTATTTCTGTAAAGGGGGGAGGGGATGGAGAGCACCTGACCGTGTGCCCTTGGTAAATCGGGGAGTCCATTACGATACTTACAATTGAAGAACTCAAGGTATATATTTGTTTCAGAAAGCACTATGCTCTCCTTGTGGTACAATTCTTTCTGGAAAAAATACTTTGTGCTAAACGCATGCGCAGATCAGTCTTCATCACGAACATTGCGTTTTTCTTCTGCAGAAGGATTCGTGTAGACTCCGTGGCCCCAAGTTAAAACCACAAATTAATTGAATTAGACAGTAAGGCGTCATAGCAGATCATGTGAAATATTTCTTGATATGGCAATGCTGTTTTCTTAGAAAAGGTGATCTAGCATCTCATAATTAATTGATAACCTGATAACATCTGTGTTATAATCAATGTCGCCTTCTTTGCAGAAAATAAATCACGTTACCATAAACATCATGTTACATCCGTTTTTGACAAAAACAAAAGTATGTTACATGTTTTTGACAAAAACAAAAGTATCTCGTTTGCTGTTTCAATAACAAACTGAAATTCAAGCTATCGAAAATTAAAATAACAGTGACGTGTTTAGAAATTTTGTATTAAAGCCTAACGTGGTGTGCTTTTCAATGCGGTTGAATTCCTGTAGAATCCGTGGCGTTAATTTAATTAGACTTAAAAGGCATCACAGCGATCTGCGAGAAAAAAACAACAATATCATGTTACATCCGTCACTTCCTTTCCTTTTATTTGTTCTCCATCGGTTGAACTAACCTCCGTTTTATTTTGTAAAACCTCTGCCGCTTTAGTGTTTGAACATGCTTTCGTGACGGTTCCGACATTTCTTGAAAGAAATCTTCACACTACGTGCTTCTCGGCTTCATGCTTGAGTGAGCGTGTGACGTGTTCACAGCGCTTTCGTAAATCGTAATTAGGTATGCAAAAACTTGCACCGGGATTTTCGGCGTGAACACCTGATAACCAGGAAACAAATATCCTAGCTGTACTGCGTTTTAAAAACCCTTTCGAAAAGATGTTTTTTGATTAGATTTGTTCTTTAGTTTTGAGAATCGTCTTTCGTGCAGTTTAAACCGTAACTTAATTAAATTAAACAAATGTCATCGATGTCGCCGTAAAACAAACAAAAAACAAGAGTTTCATGTTACGGCATTTTCAAGGAAAACAAAAGTATTTTGTTACAAACGAACGAAAGTGTCGTGTTACGTTTGCAAAGATTAACGTAAGGAACACCTAGGAAAGAATACAAGTAGCCTGTGAACAGTTTTTCCGAAAGTAAAGTAAAGCAAATAAACACGAACATATATAAGACATCATACTTTCAATTGTTCCATATTGCATTCTGCACTTACCAAATCATCGAGA
>NW_027557074.1:0-6952 GCF_052425735.1 Oculina patagonica
AAGATTCAAACAAAAACAACTGTGCCGATACGCATAGGCGTACGGGCACCTTCGGACCTGGGGGGGCGGAGACCTTGTTGCCCGAAAAAGAATTGAAAGCCGAATAAACAGGCATACGAAATGGAAAGCAGAACGTGCGTTAAAATAGTTGTGTACAAACCTTGCCTGCTTGCTTAAAGGAAACGATAGTTCTTTATTTAATCTCGTGGCGTTGCCCGAAGATGTCAATGCATTGAATCCTTTTTCTTCGGAAATATTTTATTTATTCACATTACTTCAGCAAAAATTAAAAGGATTTTGGGAGGCAATTTACATCGTTTTCCCTCCACTTGAAAGTTATTTAAAATATGTGAATCATTCAGGGATGAATGGGTTGAAACATTATTGAAAATTTTGAGGTCGTTTCAGTCAAAAGCATTAGCTTCATTACATTTGCAACCGTATCGCAGCTTTGTTTCAAGGTCTTAAACTGGGTCCACTGCGCGCAAACGTTCAAGCTATGCACGGAAAAGCTGACTGCAGCTGAATCACGCAGAATTTGCGAGAAAAATCGAATATGATTATAGCAATTTGCGAGAGGAAACGAAAGCAGATAAATGAGAAATTTGGACTTTTGAACCACAAAGTTCGGTATATTTCCAATACTTTTTCTGTTGATATAATTCGTTTTGATTGTAATGTTGAGATTTGTCTGCTTATTTTATATTTTTTCTCTAGGTTTGTTGCCCGAATTCTTAGCGTTTTGCCCGAAAAATTTTGGCACTGGGGGGGCTGCAGCCCCCTCGCCCCCCCGCCTCATACGCCTATGCCGATACGATTTAAATGAGCATTAGGAATACCTACTTGCAACTCATTTACTGAAGCTTTGGTCTAAATTTCTGTCATACTTCAAAATATGTAAAATCTCTCAAGGCTAATTTACTAAAGGAACATCAGTTGATAGCACAGGTGAACAGTTGAGAAAACACTATATATAAATGTATTCATGCACGAATAGTGGACATGGAAGAAACTTAACTCGTTCAAGAGTAAGTTACATTCTTTCCTTTATTTTAACTGAACGTCCAGAATAATTGTATTCTTACCAATTTTTGCGGTTATTACAGCCATATTTAATTTCCCGCGCGATTTTTAATTTTTTTGCGATCTCACTGAGGGTTATCAAAAGTAGACTCAAAAGGCATTGAATTTTGGACAAATATCGTAACTGTTTGACAACCAATAAAAAAAAAATTGTATACTATTCAACGTTACAGCTTTCATTCTAGAAAAAAATATTTCGAACAAAAACAATAAATAAAACAGTCTCACTAGATTAGTATGTTAAGCATTGAGCAAGAAATTCAAAAAGATAAAACGCTTTTTCAGGGAGGAACAATGAAGAGACTTAAATATATGCGTCATCAGGGACAAATGCCAGATTGTTGAGTTAACAAAGATATCCTCGCTAATATCTCAATAATACTGTTAAAATATTTTGTTTGTGCAAAAGGGTTTCAAATTTCGCTTTAAACTATTGTAGTACCCTTTCTGCGAAAATCATTTTTTTCGCGAATATAAACTACAAAAAAATAGGTGACATTAATGAATTCACCAAACGAACGTTAAACGTGACGATTTCAATCTTTTTCTTCGATTTTGTGCCAACAAAGACTATACTGTTCTACGTGATACGTCCATAAATCACAACAGCTGCTAAAACTAACTCTTGACAAAGTTATATTACCTAGAACTTGGCTTTCATCACATTTTGGAAATTTATAATAATATTAACTATAGAGTTTACCTAAATAATAACTAATTTTAAAAACACGAAAATTAAGACAAACGCAGAAAATTTTATCATTCAATACAGACTATAGTCAATCTGCAAGTTAAGGTGTAATGTCAAAATCTTAAGTGACTGCATTGAAGGAGGTGTGTGTGGGTTCTTTTTTTCCACACAAATCATTACTGCAACATGAAAACAAATTCTGAATATATATGACATATCAAAAGCCTGGTATTTTCTTACAGTTATTTTAGCGTTACGATCTATTTTGATAGAGAAACAGTCAGAGCAACAGCTTAGACAAATCAGAAGGAATACAAATATTCTAATTGATTTTTTCCTTCACAAACTGTTAATGAGTATATGATAATTCAATTTACAGCTGGTAAAATAGTATTGAAGCCATGCCCAAAAAATCTCAATATACGATATTTGTTTATCACAGGACGCAAAAACCTTTCTCCACTTCGGCTTAACACAACGGCTACAAGATGATTGTTCATTATTTCATTTTGAATGTTTTTCTTATCACAATTGTGACTCAGGCCGCAGTAGTAGGTAAGAAAAATCATTTAAAGAGTAATGTAATATTTTAGTTTTGTTGAATAAAAATGCATTTTTATATATTCGGTAAGAAAAACTAACACATACAATTATATTTATAATTATATTTTAAATTTTTAATTCTAATAATTCTTACAGTAATTCAAAGACCTCCTAACGTAGGATTTACCATTTTTAAAATAAAAGTACTTTGGACAGAGGTAATCGAACACAACTTCTTATATGAAAAAGTTTCTTTTCCGAAAGGCGAGGACGTGAAAATACAAAATTAAAAAAAAAACGTGATAAGATGGTACAAAAGGCTGAAATTTGGGTAGGCGCAACGTTTTTCGTATATTTGTTGATAAAACTGTGCTGTATGAATCACTCTTAGTTGAAGTTAGGTTCGTCAAGCTTAGTTTATTTCCCCACAGCAGTTACAGTGATGAGAAATAGTTACGAAGTTGACCACTCAATAATTAGCTGATAAACCAAAATGTGTGACAGGAGAAACAAACAGAACGTTCGTCCCAGTTGCAACCTAACTCCTTTAAGGCGCTATCCTTCCTCCCTCGGGGGGAGCAGGGATAGCGCAGTGGTGAGAGCGCTCGTTTCCCACCAATGTGGCTTGGGTTCGATTCCCGGACCCTGCGTCATATGTGGGTTGAGTTTGTTGTTGTTTCTCGTCCTTGCTCTGAGGGTTTTTCTCCGGGTTCTCCGGTTTTCCTCCCTCCACAAAAACCAACACTTCTAAATTCCAATTCGATCAGGGATTCAGGTCCACAATGAAAACTACTGGGACACCAGTAATTGTGCTACCCTTCAAAAGTCGGTTTTCTTTTCAAGGTAGGATAATCTAAGCTGTTGACCATTTTTCTAACTTTCCCAAAACTTTATTTTTAGACCAAGAGCCACCCTTGATAACGAATTGTCCAAAGGACTTCGTAAAAGATGACCTCACATGTCTTGAAGTACGTGTTAACTGGCAGCAGCCTACAGTTACGGACAATTCAGGTGTGGCGCCATCAGTTACCTCCAACAGACACTCGGGAGACCTCTTCGCTGTTCCTAGTACGTCGGAAGTGATTTATACGGCGACAGATACGGCTGGAAATACAGCAACCTGTAGCTTCAAAATCACTCTAAAAAGTAAGTAGCTATATTCTGAGAACCCACACGTATTGTTAAACAAAAATGCAAATCTGCTTTGAATTGTATAGCCAACGTGAAGGAAATCAATTTCAAGGTTTTAACTATCTTACAATAACGAAATTTTTGTGCGTAATAACGTTGTCATAGAAAAAAAAAGTGAAAAGACATGCATTACAAAGATATGTTTTAGTTCGCCCGAAGAAATGGCATCAAAACACCTCAAAACAGATATTTTTATTATTTTCCAACGCGATTAATATGTGCACAGTAAAAAAATTTGTGAGTTTCTGTAAATGCTGCTTGCTATGGTGATTAAGCCAATTTCTTCCTATTTGGCTTTTTTTATTTTTCTTTTAATTAATACGACATGCATATTGCAGTTAATTAGGAGTATATATCCATGAACTTTATAAATTCGTACATGGCTAGCACAAAGTAAAATTGACGAGTATTAATGTAAAGTCCATGAATATGTGTTCAATTGATGAGTTTACAAAGTGCTCTCACATTTGGCGAGAACAAAGGAATTTTCAAAATTTTTTTGATCAAACAAAACATTTGACGTGGCGCAACCTTGCCGCGTTGAAGTCAAGTCAAGTTTTTTGTTTTTGAACAAGCCTGATTTTCTCGAAATCTAGATTGACTCTTGGTATTCATTTTTGATATATTAAAATATATAAGATTGACTACTTGAGACGAAATTTTAGAAAAAATCTGTAAGAACGTTTTAGAATAATCAAGAATGAAGTTTTTTGTAACTTTTTGTAGATACCTACAATTAGCAATCGATATATTTTAACAAATTAAAGCGAAACTCTCTCGCTCTTGGTTAATGGTTTTTGAAGGTGTAGGTATTTTTTTTTTAAAAAAAGAACTCTGCGAATGGCTCACCAAAGGATTATGGGTGCTTGCCCGTTATACATAAACGACTTATTAGGACTTAATAACAGCCAGCACAATAGGAATACACGGGGCGCTAATTTTACCTTTTTACCAACGAAATTTAATAGAGTGAAAGAGGGAGGTCGCACGTTTTTCGCAACGACTAGTAAATGCTGGAATCACCTCCCCCTTAGGTTACGCACCTCTTCATCTGTAAATATCCTAAGGAATGCTTTGTATAAATATTTTAAATTAAGTCAGCTCAAGAATAATATTTTTACTCCTTTTTTAGATAATAACTTTTAGATTGTGATATTTAGTAATAATTACCTTCGGATCAATATTGTAGATTAGTTTTGAAATTTTTAACTTACATTTCGATTTTAAATTAGGTTTTAACTAAATTTTAAATTAGATTATTGTTTATAGTAGATTCTTAATTTTTTTAGTACATTAGAGAGGGCCATAAATTTATTAGTTGTAAAACTATCATGTGTAACCCTCTATAAATAAAGTTTGATTGATTGATTGATTGATTGACTGATTGAGATATTTAATTTTGAATAATTGCGCTCATTTCTACGGAACTATTTAAAAGCGCTTATTTCAAATTAAAACGGGATATTTCTGAAAACTTTGTTCTTGATTTATTGAAAAAGCTCTTACAGATTTTTCTAAAATTTCCATAACAGCCAGTCAACTTACTATACTATGCTTTAACATATCAAAATATGAATGCCGAAAGTCAATCTAGATTTCAAGAAAATCAGGCTTGTTTGAAAAAAAAAAGAAAACGACAATGGTTGCTTTAGTAACCTTTGTGACTAAGTTGTCATAATGGCATCCTCGGAGACCCAGGGGCAGTTTAATAGTGGGGCAAGGGAAACGCGAAAATGCGGGTAAAAAATAGCGCGAAATTGCGGGGGGAAATCGGCATATAAAAAGTTGGAGCGACTGAAAAGTGCCCCTGGAGAAAAAAGTCTTGCCACCAGTTCAAAAAGCTCTCTGAATACTGCCTCCTGATCGGGCAGAAAAATCTTTTGTATTCCCCTTTGTACTATTCTGCCCAATTGGCAACCAGCCTGACTACAGTCCCTTTGGTGTGTTCTCATGCGAAGAATGTACACAAAGGCAGTTCGCTCGCCATATCTGTCTTGCTTGTTCGCCAAGAATTTGCTCGGGAAGGAAAAGTTTCGGATAGTGTTTCTATTGCCTTTAAAAATTTTTCCTTAGAAGGAATACATGCCATTCAGCCATGATGAAAATGGTCAACAGATTATCGTTAAGCTTACAAGCTTTTACCCACCCAACTCGGATGTAAAATGTCGGGAAAGTTTTGTCTTCGAGAATTATGACCGTCATTTGAGTGCTAAAATTGGTACTGTATGGTGGCCCATCAGTGCCATAGTATTTTGCGCTGTATTTTAACATTTTTTCTTTTTTATACATATATTTTTTTCTTGTTTTATACTTATTTTATAATATTTTCTCCAATTTTTTAATTCTTTTTTATTTTATTTCTTTTAATTTTATTTTTATTTTACTTTACTTATCTTTCTTTTTATTTATTTATTTTTTATTTATTTTATTTTATTTTGAAAAAAAAAATAAAAATAAAAAACGGCTGTGGCTCAGAAGTGCCATGCCAAAAAAAAAAATAAAGAGCCGTGGCCCAGGAGTGCCATAGCCCATGATGCATCGGGAAGGCGTAGTTAAACAATATGGCGGCGCGGATAAGGAACGATACCTGGAAAGAAGATGAAGAACTGACGCAGGATTAAGGGGAATACCTGAAACGGGCTGAAAAGAGATGACGGGCGCTTTCCATTCGACCAAAAATTCCGGAAATTTCGGAACAAGGACGAATGGTACAGAAATTTGCTCGGAAAGTTTCCAGAAAATCCGGAAAGTGTTGACTTTCCGAAATGCGAACCATTCAACCGAAAACCCCGGAAATTCCAGAAGCAAAATCAAATGGAACTGAAAGTTCCCGGAAATTGTTTTCGAAAATTTGGGTCTACCTTGTGAGGTTGTACTCTTTTCCGGAAATTTTGGAAAAAGCTATCATTTTACACTCAGCCTGAGTTCCTTCGGCAGAAAATTTAGCGATTTGTGCAGCTGAAAGCAGCTACATGTGTTAAGGAAGCATTCTTGAAACTCCAAATAAAAAAAATTTGGTGAACTCGGTTGTTTCTCGTTGTTGTTTTGCAGGCGGCAGCAAAGAAATGTACAAATATTTATAACGCGCGTGCAGGCTACGCCATTATTTTGCTCATTAAACTTTTTGGATTGTCGACGTTTCCTTGCTTGTAGTGTGCCTTTTGAATGGTCCCTGTATTTGTAGCCACGATGTCATTCATGGCGTTTATTTTCAGTGCTCGGAATGCTTTTTATTTGCAAAAATATCGAGTTATATGTGCAGAAAACCGGTAACAGTGCATTATTTTAATGTACCGTAGAAATTTCCATATTAGACGCACTACCTGACCATATGCAAATTTTGTTTTGCCTTCCGTGCAGTCAACCGGAAAACCGGAAAATCAAACCAGAATTTTTGGTGAATGGAAAGCGCCCGACATTTGTGGCATAGAAAAAGCAGGTGAG
>NW_027557075.1:0-6942 GCF_052425735.1 Oculina patagonica
TAATAACACAACACATGATCTGATTGCTGGATAATATACTACATGCTCTGATTGGCTGGTTATATAACACCTGATTTGATTGGGTGGTTATCAATATACTTTACAAACCATGAACTGACCTCCAGCCTGGTATTCTAGGTATGTGGAGTAAAATGAAAACGTTCTCTGACACAGGGCCAAGGCTCAAAACCACAGCTTGCTAAAACTTAAATGGCAGTTGCATTTTGGGGGTTTTATTCCTATGACAATTTTTAACTCTACAAAGAAAGCGTTGAATAGTTTTTGATTATCAACAGTCGTGCTAACACACTGTATGCATTGAGGTTTCAAAATAAAACTATTACTAGAGAAATTATATCAACACTTACTGGGATAGAGTTAACTATTCACAAACCTGTGGTCTGCAAAGAGTTTGTAACTTAGTTTTTTCTGTACAGAAGCCTTTAAACAATCAGTTTACCAAGAGGGGGTAAGGTGGGGGGATCTATTTTATTGAGTTTTTGATAACGTTAATGAAAAAGTGAAATATCCAGAGTATGCAATGAGAAAATAATGCTAAGTTGAATATTTAACCTGTAAAAGTTTTTGTTGGGAAACAATCAGAAAGGAAAAAAGCACCATTGCATTATTAATCGGCAAACCAAATTTACAACAGCTTTCTGGCTTTCTGATTGTCTGTATTGTTCCTGGGGTAAGAAAATATAATTTACACTTGGTTCGGGTTTGTAGGGTTTGTGGGGGGGGGGGGGATGGGGATGTTTTGTAATTACAGAGTTGTTATGAAAGTAATGTGTACATCTCAAAGTGTTTTTTTTTTGTTATATTCTAATTGGACATAAAAATTACGACCTTGAGAAAAAGGCCTTAATTTAAATTAGTGCAATTCATAAATTTGAGACTAACTCCAAATTTGATCATTCTGAAAATTACAAGTTGCTCTTTCTAGCAGCATTAGTATTTTTCTGTCCAATCTTTCACTAAAATTTAGAAAAATCACAGTTTAAGTAAGTTGGAATATTGAAAATAAATGCACGTTTTATTCAGGTTAAAGGAGTTCTGGTCTAATCAATAATTTTGATTTAATAAATAAAGATGTATTAATTAACATGTGTGGCTTTACTTTGAAACTAACAATTTAGTAAGGAAATAGAAGAAGTTTGTCTCTTTCGCAGCCGTTATGGGATCGTCACGCAACACTTGACCTTCTTCTTTTGGGTTTAGGAGAAGCGTTGCGTGACGACCCAAAAATGGCTGCGACAGAGACTAACTTAGTCTCTGTCGCAGCCTTAGTAAGGAGACGTCTGCACGAAGGCTACGATTCAGTATGGTGATAAACCAATCAGAAAAAAAAAAAAAAAAAGAACAAAGCGCGGGACAACCCGCCACGGTTTACATTGGTTCTGCTTAGTTAAAAGGAAAACGTGTGTGCCGTAGCAGATGGAAACAAAGTAAACAATTTTAATCCTGAGCAAATCCCAGTCCAAGTTTTATTGTTTATTTGTTTGTGACTCCTAGTCCCAGTGACCCAAATCCCATTTTCTCTCATTTATTTCTCCCACCTCACTGGTCCTACACATGGTGGATCAATGGATCACAGTGGAAACACTTTAAATGTAATGACCCACCAAATAACAGTTTCTAAGGGACATCAACAGGTGACAGGAAACTAGTGAATTAGCATTTGTTATATATTCATACATGGTTCGACATTTCCTCAGTAATTCATATGCGACGATTGTTGCTCAACAGATGTCGACCAGTGTCCTCTAGACCCTGATTTAATTCTTGTCCAGCTGGAAGCACAAGAGTTTGAATCGCAGTCAAACGCGCACTCGCTGGAGGATTAAAGCGCAGTTATTTTATTAAAGGAATAGGTCAAGGGATGTATTTTTTTTGCTTTGAGAAAATCAAAGCCCAAAGTAAAACTAGACAAAAGGGGCTTAAAAAACTCACCAGTTTCATGCCAGTCTCACATGCTTCCAAACAACTAAATTCGGAAGGCCTCTTCAATCACTTACATTTGATGACGTAATAGTCATCGGGATGACGTAATGTTCCTATATTAGTTAATTGGCATTAGAAATTTATGACGTATTTTTAATTGTCCACTTAGAACTAGCAAGTTATTATAACGACCACTAATATATGACAAGCTAAACAACGCGTTTTCTTTGTAATGTTTTCAAAAAAGCATTGAACAAGGATTGTATGGTAGAATGGTCTGATAGTAACTGGTAGAAAGGTCTCGAGTGAAAGCCATTGGCGAATCACAATGTGGCCGGGTGATTTCAAAATGCGATCCAATAGCGCGCCACCAAACTACGTTTTGAAAAATAATATCTGGGGTCCTGCGCCTCCTAAACAGCTATGCTCGGTAAGTATTGAGCAGTTTTAACGAATATTACGCCTAACATCTCTTCGGAAATCCATTCTTTAACACAGTTGTGACGTAATCAAGAACGAACGACTTATTCGGTTTGTTCTAATTTTAATATAACTGTTTAGTAATACAATCAGTGCGTTCTATTACGATCTGCAAATCCAATTGGTTCTCCCGTAGTTGACCTTTTTTGAGAGAGAGAGGCGCGTCGCGTACGAATTTTATTTCTGGAGACTGAGCTGAAGAAATGTTTGACTTTTTATTCGGGATGAATTCCTACTATGTGAGAGGCCCGAAGCTTATGTAATCTCGCCGACATTCCCACCCCTCTCCATAAAAGGTTTGAAAACATGTATGAAAAAGGTGAATTTGGAGGGCAGTCCTTCTTTTTTCCGTAGGGGCTATTTTTGTAAAAAAGTGCACATGAATGACAGAAAAACGCGTGGATATTGAAAAGCGAATCTAAAGCGCGCGCTGACCCTCTTTTCTCACTTCTCGAATTTCAATACCTTTCTTTTTAAGGAGTCCTTGCAGAGGAGAAAGGAGTGTGCTATTAATTTTATTTGTCTTAATTCCTGATAGGGCGAGACTTTCCGTTCGTCTGTGTTCTGTCCTGTGTCGAATCACGCTTTAAAACCTTCAAGATTCTGGGATCCCTGGAGTAATGGACACAACAGACAGACTCTGTTTCACGTCAACTCAGTCCATGGTACTGAATTATAGTTAGAATTTTATTCTTTTTGGTACAATTCTAGAATTCTAGGGGTGTTGAGTTGCAAATGCTGTAACCTGATTGACTGAGCTATCATACGCTATCAGCTATCCATAACTAGTACTCAATGTAGGGCGTTTACCATTTGTTAAAAACATGCGCGATTACACTTTTTGAACAGTGGAGAAATAACTGGCATTCGTTATTTGGAGGAAGTTTAGTTAGATTTCTACTAAAAAAATTAGATTAGTTGTTCTCGATATGATAGTTTATTCGGCTATCTGCCTGTATATCAGCTATCACCCCTAATCTGATTTAGCCTGCGAATACAGCCGCCTCTCATTTTCGCTCTTCGTTGCGGGACGGGAATGAGAGGCGGCTGTATTCGCAGGCTAAATCTGATTGGCTGAATGGATGTTTTATTGACTTGCACTGGGTTACCTTGCACTTTTGATTTCATAACTCCTTGTTGTGATATTAAATGATAATGATGGTGATGATGATGACTGGGTTACTAACTGGTAAATAAAACGTTTTCTGTATTAGAAAGTCTTCACTGAGAACTCAAACATGCTGTGGAGACTGTTTTGTCTTTAGCATTTTGATTGTGTCACAGGAATGTCCATAAACTGACGAAATTTTTTATATGCATGATGGTAGCAGGACAGGCCCTTTGATAAAAATAATATCTATCAAAGAAAGAACAAAAAAAACCTGTAAGGTTTCCCTTCATGTACCTGTTCTGCACCTTAACATTTCCGAACAAAGCTTTTGGGCCAATTTGTTATAAGCTAATCCAGCTCTTTTTTATTTCGGTTTTGAAACTTTTCGGGATATTCTATATATTTGTCCAATATTTTTTACTATGACTCATGTCAAACTTCACTTCACAAAAAAGGGGAAGACGATTTTACACAAGAGAAATTAAATCAGGTTGACTTACGGTACATGTACTGGAAACCGTTTTATTTTTTTCCGACGGTGCATTGCAACAACACACAGCAACAACAACTCAAATAATTGGCTCATAACAGTTCTGTAATGTTCTCCTTCAAAGCTGGCTTTTATTTTTCCGAAATCGCCCTTTAAATCGTTCATTGTTTAGCCACGTTTGTTTGCAACTTGTTTATCGCTCAAGGGGCTTTCTTTTGTCCTTCGATGTTGTCATAGCAACAACTTGTGTCGATTTCACGAAGGAGGCATTTCGTTCCAGATGGTTGTCTAACCAGAGGCACGGGAAAATTTACTTCAGTTCTTTATCCAGCATCAAATGTAAGTGTTTTTGTATTGTCCATGGTATTGAATGAACCTCATTTATCGTCTTTATCAACTATAAACATCAAAGAAGTCAAAAAGTCACTGAAAAGAACATTTCATCGAGGCGCGCAAAATATGGCACGTAATTTGGCGCGATGACAATTTAACAACCATCTACTCGCCGTTTTATCATGGTTTTGTGGTAACAGACATGGCATTACTGCAGCATAATTATTAAATTAAGACTGTAGTTCACTAAGTAACTCAAGTATTGTCGAATAATGCAGGGGTTCTCTTTAATGTTTAATTATTATCGGCTTACTCCTCGAATGTAAAGAATGCCTTCCTATTTGCCTGCCCACATGCCGGTTTCACACCGACTTCCATCGTTGTTTGATCTTTGATTCCATTCTGATTTTGTAATTAATCTATCGTATTCGAGTTTGACGAAGTGACTAAGCATTCAAGAACTATGATAAACTTATCTACTACAACTTTGTACTTGCTTCAAATATTTATATTTGAACAAAGAAGGTTTATATTAGCTTATATTTGTTTGCTATCAAGACTAAGACTCATCCATAGAACGTTCAGTGCAAAATTACACCGGATTTATTTAGTTGGGCGGCGTTTTGTCAAGTACAATGTTTAAGCTTATGCATAATATAAAGTTTTTGCATGTTTTTGCATGCAAGTTAGCTTTTATAAATTCTAGTGTTCACATGCAGTATGAGTCAGTGTGATGCACAAATGCCATTTTCATCAGTAGTGTAGCAGCTCTCCTTAACTTATTTTCATGCGGTATAAGCTATGTTATCATTTCCCATATATTTCCATTTTGAGATTATTGTGATTGATTTCGTGAACTACGACCAGTGATGATCTTGTTTTATTTTGAAACAACCATTTTCATCTGATACCTGACTTGTCCCAGTCGTCTCTATGGGGTGCAGGAATCGCATGCAGGAGACGGAATGTGAGAAGGGTGACTGAAGGGAGCACAGGGGATGTGCATATGATATAGCTACTGGAATAAACTGATCAGGAGTAAAATTTAAAAGTGGGTATCACATGTTAATAAAATAGGGGCAACAACTCAGAGTTGAAACCATCAGCCAGAACTTGTGTAACTTCAACGTTAACCCCCCCCCCCCAAAAAAAAAAAGATGATCAAATGTCCCTACCCTAGGGCAAACATGATAGAAATGCCAGGAACAGAAGAACTAGTGGGAAATGTAATCTAGCTGAAATATATGACTATTAAAGATAGGAAAAATATGCATGTGGAACGAGACTGCTGATATACAGACAAAGTCAAAAGTTCTGGGTATTCTTCCAATTTTTTCAAAACTTATGTGTAGTGCTCTAAATATTTCATTTTTACAAGCCAAAAATATATGCATTTTTTCCTAGTAATGTTTTGAGTCAACCAAATAATTTCTTATTCTTAATATCCCCCCCCCCCCCCCGAAAAAAAAATCTGATCTCCCAAGACAGCTGTTTACTAAGAACGTTTTTATTTATGGTGGCCCTTTTGATGAGCACAGAAGTTTTTTAGGGCAGCTGGGAAATAATCCTTCAAGAAAAAAAAATATCACAGAATTTTAGGTCTTGGCTCCATCTTGAAGTTTTTCATCATACCAAGTTGGAGTGTCAGTTTCTTTTGCAAGTCTGGCAAAGTCTTTTATTTGCAGAAAATATAGTACCGTAAAAACCCGCAGATAAGCCGCACCTTTTTTCCAAAAATTTTCGCTCGAAAGCGGGGGTGCGGCTTATCTGCGGGAACATTCGGAAAAGGTGCCGTAAATTTTTGTTAACTGATACTAATTTATGGAAAATTATGTAAATTAAAAAACCTAAAAACTACAAGAGAGTACCGGTCATTGCTTTTGCAAGTTTGACAGCTCCTATACTGTTGCAGTGTCGACAATGGCCTAAAACTTTAACAGTAATATTGATACTTTTACGAGCGAGAAAATACCACGAGTATTCACGAGTAAGATGGCCAATTGTTTCTCTCTCATTTTGCACTTTGATGAAAAATTTGTCGAACTGATTACGAAACACTCATTATGCAACAAGTTTTTCTTTAATAGATGGCTCCCAAATCTCTTTAATTTGTCAATATGATCACCACGAAACTCGAACGCCTCCATCGCTATCTTGTTTTGCTTTACGTTCTCTCCCTAGTCCCATATTTCGAGTCCGATCGAATGCCTGGTTACTAAGCTACGAACGTTCTGCAAACGAAAGTTCTTGTTGTTGTCACACAAAAATCTATGGAAAACTGCGTTGAATGAAGAAATACCTGTCAACAAATGCCAGAAAAAGATCACCCATAAAATGTCAAAGTTGGTTTTCATTATATTAAAGAGCTCAAATTGTGGGTAAGACTGAAGTATTTTCTGTTTCAATGTTCATTGAGTTTACGTTTGATGAAGAAGACTTCCTATAAAAGACTCAACTTTGGATTTTTGACTCGACTTTGGGTTTTCTTTTGATTTACTTTCAAAAAACTTTTTTTCCAACATTTGAGTTGTTAAACTCAGGGTGCGGCTTATCTGCGGGTGCGGCTTATACGCGGGTGTTTACG
>NW_027557076.1:0-6933 GCF_052425735.1 Oculina patagonica
AAAACGACAGGCGTACATCCAAATAACTTAATTTTTTACGTGATGTTAGTTTGCTTCATCTGATTGTAAGATAAGAATTGAAATTCAGATCTTTAAAATGAGGATTTGCCAAAACTGACATTGATACCACTGATCTAAATAAGGCAGATCTCCAAAATAAACATCTTGTACCTGTCTTCTTCTTCTGAAGTTTTGTCAGGGATATTTTCATCAATTGCTTTTTCTACTGTGTTTAACAGCTGAGAATGACAGTGTTCCTCAATACTCTGAACCACAGCAAGAAGTGCATCAAGAGCAAGGATGTGAACACTATAAAGACTTCCAGCCGCAGGGAAGGCATTCTAAGAAAGGAACAAAAACAATCAAAGTAATATAATTACAGTTGGGTTTTTTATTTCCCTTCAATTATCCGTAAAAGTGAAATTTATGGTAAGGTTATAGTTTCATCCATCCTGTGGAAAATTAACCTTTAGTAGTTTATATACAAAATATTAATACAAAATAAAGTCAACCAGACAGTTTTAATCAGCAAGTATAGATTGTGTTTACCCGATATAAACAAAATTAATTGTCACTAAAATGTAGTTGCTCTACATCTAAATTTAAAACGTTGTCAAGGACAACATTTTATGTTCCTTACAAAAGAACATCATCACACACCTTGGAAAGAAGACTGCAGAGTTCCTCAAATACATTGGTGCTATAAACATCACAGTCATAGTTCAAGTACAGTTCCATCACTAAATTTGGGACTCTGAATAGCTGGCAAAAAGATAATACAGTCTAAATTTAGTGATAAAAATCAACAATCCCTTGAACAGGCAAGTCTTGAGTTCTTAGCAAGTGCAAACTGTAGACACATTTGGTAAATTTCACAAGTTGTCTCACCCTAAGTTTAAGTACTTCAAATGTATTTTTTTCCCTGCAAATTCAAATTCACTGATGGAAGCCTTCTGATTAACAGAGGTACAGTGACACAAGGTGGCAGATCGATAAAGTGAGTTATTTCTTCTCATTTTGAAAGGTGCTTTTCAGAGAGGAGGACTGATTTCAAATCAAATCAGCTGGCAATACAGTGTACAAAACATTAATGTTGGGGATTGATTAAGTTTTCTTTTTGATTAATAATATAATTATAATAGTTTATAATATTAAAATAATGTAATAATGCATCTTTTAAAAAAGTAACATTTAAAAGAAAGTAGGCTTGGTGGCTTATTCCAAACACAAAGTTTCACAACCTCAAAATGATGGTTTGCTGATTTATTAGTGTCTGACTGCATAACAAAAAGTGCCTATTCTAACTGCATCATCTTGAGAAGGAGGGGGATTTATTTAAAAAAAAAAAAATAAAAAATAAAGTTCTAGATGAAAGGATGGGCTAACATGTCACAACAGATGACAGAGATTCTGAGATGTTTTGACGGCAGCAATTGTTAGTGAACAAGTTAAGGGAGGAGTCTGTTGAAGGGAAACCTCTTGCACTGAGACACCTTATATGACACCTTCTGTAATAAGATGCCTGCAACATGTGAGCAAGCACCTCACACACCAGACACCACATGAGACACTTGATGTGACACTGAAAACAGACACCTCCAATAATAGGTTATGTACAAGGACACCTTCTGCAATGGACCCCTCAGTTAAACACAAATGACATAAGTTACATATGCACTGTGATCAGAAACAAATACGGTAAACTGCAAAGAAGTGATTTCAGGTTACCTGATTGATAGCATCCAGGATAAGTTCTCTTTTCTCATAATGCACACTTTGTAGATCTAATGCTAAGATATCCACCAGCTTCTTAAAGAACATCTAAAAGTAGAATAAACAATTCAAATGAAACTAATTGGTTTTAGCATATACTAAAACCATTTGGCTACTCAAACTCCAGATATCTTTTGTTATTCACCTCCAAGCAACTTGCGTGTGAAAATTGTAAACCTTGTCAGGAATAAATAAATTAAAAATCCTCCTGTTTTAATATATACTAAAACAACTATTCACCTCAGTGTTGTTGCCAGTGCAGGACATTTACCTAACAGTTTTGCTCTTCAGTAAATCTTTACTATTACCACCTCGACTTCAGTGAATAGTTGTTAATTATTACTGGCTGAGCTTCCAGTATGTGAGAGTTTAAGACACTAATAATGCAGCATAACAACATCAAGCTTAGATCATTTACCTTCATACTTTTACATGTAGGTTATAATTATTTAGTTTTTATTTCGGGATGAAATCAGCCATAGTTATATAAAAACAGCTGTAAGATACAATATTTATGGACAACAACAGGCCCATTCCTATTCCACTTTAATTAGTATACATTTGCCCCCCCCCCCCCCCCGCAACTCCAGAGAGAGTTTACACCTTGATCATTGCTTGTTATTGCTACATCACATTGCAGGCCACTAAATTATTACAAAATGGTTTAGTTATTCTTTCATGTTACTTTAAAACATTGACATCACCAAAATCATTTCGAAATTAAGCACTTTAAGACCTACCCAATTTCAGTTTAACATCACAACAATAATTACATGCACACAGACTAAATAATTGCAGAGTCCTTGCTGAGGAGGATTATATTTATTGCTACAAACCTCCATTTGGAATTTCAGGTGAGTACGAAGGCCTTCAAACAACAGAAAGCACACTCTCAGAGCCATGGTAAACAAACCAAGAAAGTCACACTGAATAAGCTGGACAAAAAACACACAAAAAAGTATAATCCAGTGAAAATATATTGAAAAAATAATTTATTTATCTAACAATTTAGTGTACATCTAACACAACGTGTATAAAATATGATAAAGATCAGTCATGCCCTAGGTGTTGATATACACTGCCTCTAGCTTACACTCACAAAGATTGATATTCCCAGATGATGGACCAGTCAGATTGCTTGAAATGTTGTAATGACACACCATGACAATTATTTCCTAGATAATGACTTTTTTATTGTTCTTGCATATCGGCTTGACGAAGTATTGGAATGGGCCAAGATGAGGTAAAAGCATTATTGTTTAGTCTACCTACCCAGAAGAGATTCTTGCACAATTCATCATTAACAAAGTTCATGAGTGATGAAAAAGTTCCAATGTGGTGGGAACCAGACTCAAGGGCAACAGTTAATAGAGACAGTCCCATGTGAATCATGGCTTCTGAATTATGCCTGATAACAAAAATAACATCCCACTTTATCAATTTATGTACAATTGTGACAAACATTCTTTGTAAGCATCAGAAGCCAAACTGTGGCACAATGTTTTAGAAAGGACAAGATGACTGGCATAAAAGTCATTTTAATTATACTATGTTATCAGTAGCTACTAAACAGACAATTTCTAATAAATCAGCTTTTATTTTCTATACAAACACATTAATACTGATCTGGAATTGTAACCGTACTAGTGATAAAAAAAAAAACAGGTAATGCCAAGATCCATGGAACATATCCCACCCATTAATTAATCACTGGAGCTTATGCTATAAATTAACCCACCTGTCATGAGGGTTGATGAGTGAAATAAGAAATCTGAATAACTCTCGGATACAAGGTAATCCATAAGGAACCAAGGGACCAGCACCTACCATGAAATACATGGGAAAAGATAGGATTAAATTGCAATACTGTGTCCATCCGGGAAATTCCATTATAATTATTTAGTTTAGTAATATTAATTTAAGTCAATTATTGCTACTTTTGGTGGCTACGGCGACTGCTACGCAGGCTATCAAGCCTGTGTCATTTATGAACACCAGAGAAATAGCCTTTTTTTCGCAAATTACCTAAACAATTTACCATATCAGTGGTCGTTTCAAATATAGTTCTATCAAAAACCATTCAATATCTGTTCTTTTGAACAAACATGAGTATTTCGCGCGTTGGCACTTACCGATACGTACAACTAGTAATTATCTAGTTTAGTAATATTAATTTATGTCAATTATTGCTACTTTTGGTGGCTCAAGGCCTAGGAAGGTGCTTATTACATGTATGCACAGGGTTCTTATTACTTAATACATAAATGTATCACAATGTGACAAAGCAACAACACAAACAGGTACTTTATTTACTCAAAAACTGTAGCAATAGGGGTTTGCATAATCATAACTTACACCAATTCTTTGTTCAATAAGTTCACTATTATTTTACCTTCAGGTGAGAAAGCATGTCACATAAATCACTCGTTTTATCATTCTTTTCTGTATCAATGTCATGAATGACACTTGCAGGTAGGTCTTATCGAAATAGGGGGACTTACTTTTAAAACAACAGATAAAGGGGAGCACTTATTAGAAAGGGGGTGCTAATTGAAAGGAGAGTGTTAAATCAATTAATTACAGTATGATTTTAATGACAAGAAATTTTTAACCATTCAGTTATGTCCAATTTAACGGTTATCTGATGGTGTTGTTCATCATGTACCTTCTTTGACAGGTTCTTGAGGTGTGAATCGCACTCCACGAGGGTTAACATAGTCATCTTGTTGCAAGCTTGACTCTGTTTGGCTTCCTTCGGTTACTTCAGACAAGTCTTCTGATTCAACAGTTTCTAATGAGGCAGTGCTTCCCATTATTTCTTCACTATCATCATCCTCTGTCATAAGAGTACTGGCAATACTGTCTTGGGTATCCTAATTACAGTAAATAATTAATTAATATTAGTGAAGTTCATCAAGATCTTTGAAAGTACAAAAAGGCATTAGAAACATTTTTGGTTTATTGCTTTAAACGTAAGCGGGTTGGTCTTGTAGCATAATAATTATTTGCAAAACATGCCAAAATTCAACAACTTTGACATTATAAGGACCAATAAAGCCAGCTTAGCAAGACTGTGCGAAAAAAAACAATATTTGCAAACAAGGAATGCAGGGTTACCCTTACCAGTTCTACAGAGGGTGTATCACATATACCCTCCCTTTCATCTTCAGACACGATCATTCCTTCCACACTCAAGTTATCTCCCTCAACCTCACTGGTCATCAGCTGTGATGCTACTGATGGCTCTTCCTCAGTAGGTGGCTCAGTGGTGTTGGCACACTCTTCAGCAGGCTCCCCATCAGCAATGGACCCTTCTGGTAACATTTCTTGTCTTTCAGTAGCCTCCTCAAAGAGTTCATCATGTTCTGCAACATTAGTATCTTCTTCCGGGACATCAACTTACTTTAAAGGCTCCTGAGTTTTGTTGACCTCTGGCAGTGGTTCAGAAGACGTTGTTGTTGTTGCCGCAGGTACTGTTGTTGATGTTGTTGTAAGAGGTACCTCCTCCTGGTGGGCTCTCCTGGGTCTCGGTGACATGTGCTTTTTTCGTTTTCCAGTAGCAATGGCTCCTGCTCTTTTGAAAACCTAGAGACAAACAAACAAAATCTACTTAACCCATTGACACCTACATCTTTTCCAAAAAATCACACTTTTTGTGCATTTTTGACATTTTTTTGGTCTGTTGTAAGCTAAAAAAGCTTTAACCTATTCAAAACGCCACTTGCAACATGAAGGCATGCCTTTCTTTTCACTAGCATTTAATTTTTATGACATGTTTGCTCAGGCACAAGCAAATTTAACCTCCATGGTGTGGAGGTTTGACAGGCTAGGAGCCATAATTTCATTTAACCATCATGACAATCCACTCAGCACTAAAAAATTAACAAATTAACTGTCTG
The DNA here is from genome assembly GCF_052425735.1 of Oculina patagonica. Classification (NCBI taxonomy): domain Eukaryota; kingdom Metazoa; phylum Cnidaria; class Anthozoa; order Scleractinia; family Oculinidae; genus Oculina; species Oculina patagonica. Next base: position 5,673 of record NW_027557076.1, read on the forward strand.
TGTAACTTATACACAAACATGAAAATTCCATGATGTACATGTACAAGTATATATAAGTTAGGGTACAGAATTAATGTACTGGAATTGTGTTTATTTTTGTTCATAATTTACTGCATACCGTTAACCTCATCTCAAACTTGCCTATGTATTGGTTTCTACAGTAAGTTCAACTGTTTCTGCATGTACATGTAATTTTATTGACCTACAGTCATCTGTAAGTAAATTTGGATGATTTCAACTGCACTCCACCTCTCAAAGTGACCTTGAACTTACCTTTCTTATATTGGGCACTATCCCTGACTTCAACTCTTCTTTAAATTGAGGAAGTCTAAATTAAACAAGTACTGTTAGTATCTAGTAAGTACTGTAGATAAAACCCCTTTATGGTGGCCACCTTAAATGGTCACAGACAACTCCTAGCTGTCCTCTGATGTCATCTGTCATTTTTACCGCCACTATAATCCACATAGTTTAACCTTGTTTTTGACAAGGTGATGACAGATAAGAGTCTGAAATAGAAGGTGCACAATGACTGATAAAACATTCAAACACATGATCGTTTTGAATTCAAAAAGCCCGTTGTTTGTACCATGCCTTACGCCTTTTTCTCAGGAGCCCTCATTATGCACAGCAGGGAACCCACTTTTAATTTATTCACATTATTTTGTACATGCAGGTTTAATGCAATCAGAAGTCACCTGAAAAATGTCTTGCTTCTGATTGGACTGCACAAAAGAATGTGAATTAATAAAAAGTGGTCACACTTTTGGGCTTATTGTTGTAAACAACCACTTGTCATTTCCCAAAGGTGGCTTATAGGGGTTTGACTGTACTTTAATTGAAGAAACAGTCTTAAGGTCATTGCCCTGTATTGCATAATTTGTGCGCTCATAAACAAAATGGCGGCTTTTTTCTATGTGGCTTAGTCCATGAGAAAAATAAATTGTCTCTCACTCGTAAATGAGTATAGTGACCTATCAATTTTTTCTCAGATTTTGGGTATAGCCATCAAGTTCTTTCTGTAAAATTAATCAAAAACAGGTCAATTCCTATGTTTGAAAAGTACATTATCACTGGAAATGTGTACTTTGCCAGTACTCGCAAGGAAATTATTAAGGAATTATGTAGTTTATACAAGGTCTTCCTGCTCCTAAACAAAAATGGAGACTGCACTCTTTTATTTCAAAATTTGAGTCCCCTTGAGGTAATCAACAAGTTGGCAAAGTTTGGTTGAAAAACTATGTTCAGTTCTATTTCGGTG
>NW_027557077.1:0-6922 GCF_052425735.1 Oculina patagonica
ACACTTAATAAAAACAAACGTTCACTGGCTAAAAATATTAAAAACAATGAGCTTTCGGCTGTCGCTCTACAGCCTTCGACGGATAAAAAATTGGATACAAAATGGGTAAAATATATACAAGAAAGGTGTGATAAAAAGAAAATAATGAAAAACAAAAGCCAAGTAAAAATGTGCTAATTAAGAGGCCATTTTTTAAAAAGAATACAATGACAGGTTGTAAACTGTCTAGCATGACTAAACAGATGTCTTGCGCTGCACGATCATTTTCACCTTCCCGCGAGAATCACCCGAGGTTCGAGGCGCAAAATGCGTTACTGATGACGTAATACTACAGAAATCCGTGCAGTTAATCGACTGAGCTAGAACCAATCACACAAGACACATTAATACTATGGTGTGCCTCGGTTCGACGAGAGGCATTTGCTGACTCAAGCGACTACAATACATCGTCACAGCTGTTTGATTGCAAACCGGTTCATGTCCGCTCCAGTCCTGGGAAGCAATGTATTGTAATGCGCTTTTGCTCATTTATATGTTAATAACTATTCAAAGTGGCTACGAGCCACTAAACTCGGAAAATTTATTATGAAACAAGAATCGAAAACAACAAACTGACAAATAGAGATTTGCTAAAACAAATGATGTTTAACTTTCCACAATTCAGTTCACTTCACTTAGTTTCATTGTCATCTAGCTGCTCATCGAGAGCAGGCCGAAAGGGCAAGTGATAGAGTTCCCATCGGTTGCAAATTGTTTTCTTTCTTTTTATTTTTTCCTTTTTGTTTTTGAAGGTTAGGCAAAATAATAATATCATTAGAAAAAATAAATTTTGGTCTATTTCAAGAAAACTGACATTAATACAATATTTCGGCTGGTAGTTAAGCATGCATGTACCGTATTTATTCGGCTATTAGCCGAAACCCTAGACTTTTAGTTTTTGGAACCAGTTAAGGTGGCCCGCGGCTAATTCCGGGAGCGAAGGTGCTATTTTTTAAATCGAATTTTGGGGATGAAAACCGTAACCGATTTCTTTGATTTTTGGTAGTCGTAATAACAAATGTTTAAATTTTATAAATCTTTACCTTTTAAAGCCCAAAATATAAACAATCGCGAGAAATAAGCACTTTATGGAAAACCTTTTTTTTCGAAAATATGCGAATATTTTCAAAACGCGAAGATAGATTTTTTTCTAATTAAGGTCAATTACTTCAAGTAAGCCTATAGGTTTCATGTGAGCAAGTTTCAACTAAATCGGCTGGGTAGAAATTGCTGCACAGTTGACTGTTTATTTTTCGCATGAAAATATTGTAATTGGATATTTTCGCCAGCTATTGCAACAATGCTTAATTAATGCTAAGATCACTTCTGTCATTTGAAAGCTTAATACCTCCTAAAAAGTTGCTGAAAAATCTGAAACGATCGGATATTCTCCGCAAAAGTTATAATCAAATGAAGCATAAGTGGTTTACGGTGCGAAAATTGCAAATTAGAAAAATTCAATCTTTTTCGAATCGACCGATTTTTTTTCTTTTAATTTTTAGTATGCAAAAATCCAACATATAAGCAAACGCCCTCATCTAGTTTCGAGCGTGAAGTCTCGATGAAACTCGTCAATTTTTTTGCTCTTCAAGATAGCTACCTCTCGTCCTTCAGTTAAAGCGCTTTGGAAACCTCTCAACTAACAGTAAATTATTCAAACATGCCGCATTCTCAAGATTATTTAGCACCTGGAAATGAACGCCCGTTTATTTCTTGGGAATGCGGCAAGTTTGAATAATTTACTGGAACACAAGGGTTTCCAAAGCGCTTCAAAATGGAAGACGAGAGGTAGCCATCTTCACGTACTAAATTCGGCGAGTTGAATCCAGTCTACACACACGAAACTAGATAAGGCCGTTTGTGTACATGCTGGATTTTCTCATACTTAAAAATAAAATAAAAAAAAATCGGTAGTTTTTTTGTAGTTCGAAAAACAATGAATATTTTAAAAAATACACTTTACGCACCGTAAACATCTTCTGTTTTATTTGCTTATAACATTTGCTAGGAGTTTCCGATCTTTTCAGAATTTTCCGCATTGTTTTAGCTGGTATTAAGCTTTCAAATAATCAATGCAATCAAAACATTACACAAGCGTTGTTGTAACAACTGGCAAAAATACACAAGCATAATATTTTAAAGCTAAAATCTAACAGTCAACTGTGCAGCAATTTCTACCCAGCCGATTTCGTTGAAACTTGCTCACATGAATTCTTGGATAATTTGAACGTATTGACAGCAATAAGAAAAAAATCTATCTACGCGTTTAGAAAATATTCGCGTTTTATTAAAAAATAGGTTAATTTAAAAGTGCTTATATTTCGTGTTCACTGTTTTTGTTTGTTCCAAATTTTAAAGCTTTATTAAATATAAACATTTGTTTTTTCGACTACCAAAAATCAGAGAAATCGGTTAAGGTTTCCATGCCCAAAATTCGATTTAAAAAATAGCACCTTCGCTCCCGGAATTAGCCGCGGGCCACCTTAAACTGACAAAAAATAAACCCAAATCACTCAGCTATAAGCTAGACCCAATTTTTCCTTCAAGCGATAAAACAGTCCACATGCAGCGAATCAACATATCGTTAAATTACAACTATGTAATTGAAAAACAACAAATCACTGACAAAGAATGAATTTACTGAATAGAACCGTACACAAGCGTGACAAAACATTCACCTGAGTTCAGAATCCCATCTCAAACAATCACGCATTCTTCAGAAGAATTAAGCAGTTATCGATCATCATGCCAAAAGCTACTGGTTTTATAACAACGAAACGTTGAAGTTGAAAGTTGTTGCCGAGGTAGAAACAGTTCAGAACAACTGCAAAATTGCCAGAGAATACGGGATGATTCCTGATGATTCAGTGAATCTTCAGTTCGTCGCAATTCGCCAGCGAAAAGATCAAGCAGGTCAAGCGGGTGAACTTTAAATGTCACCAAAACGAAACATGTGCTGTTACCAGTATTTGTCGAGTATCCTCAATTCAATCAAACTCTTCTGAAGTGGTTTCTTTTAGCAGAGAAGTCGTGGTATTTTTAAGTTTTTGCTTTTGAACAAAAATATTACATGCAGCCGATTTCTGTCAGATCGTGTTACAATGTTTACCAAGCGCGTGAGAACGACCGCTTCTGATTGGCCAGTTTCTGGTGTCGCGACAACTAGTCAAATAGATCGATTCCTTCTTGACCCTTCTTCTCTTGAAAAGTCACGTTAGCAGTGACTCTGCAAATTAACTAAACTTAAAGAAAGGAACAGAAACAGTCTCAGGCAGAAATAATTATTGTAGAAGAGATTGCGAGGACATTGTTTACGACATGCGGGATTTCGAATTCCCTCGTCAGTTCAAAAGACGATCTCATACGCAAACAAAACAAATAATACTCCAGTGCGAGCTGATGGAGGACGAGTTCCAGCCTAAATAGCGAAGAAAAGACGAATAAAAACTTCATTCCTAACGTTGCTTCATTAAACCAAATGGCTTTTAAGGAGCCGCCACTAAAATAAAAGGTAATGACCAGGAATAAATACAAACGCTTGTTAATTTTCGTTTGTTGATGACCGCTCGGCTTATAGATGAATATTTCATTCAAATTGAACTCTTTTCTAGAACCATCTAATTTTTTTCGGAAATACTCGGCGATAAATCGAACCCCAAATTTTGTTGAATTTTAACCAGTTCTCAGTAAGATTTGGTGAAAATATATCGTCTTTGTGTACTTCATATATGCGCATGCGTTCAGCACAAAATTCCGTGTGCTTGGGTCTACGCCTGGAAGAGTGCATACCACAAGGAGAACATTTGGTTTTCAGAAACAAATATATAGCCTTTGTGTACTTCATATGAAGTAATACGGATAAAGTTCGCATTTTAGCCAACCCCCTACCCGCTTCACAAGATTAATTGATTAATTCAATTTGATATTAATTAATTAATTCAATTAAAATGTTTACAGGAATCGAGTGAAGGAGGGAAGGAGTGAAGGAGGGAAGGAGTGAAATCGGGCCCACTCATCAAAACTCGGAATTTTCCGAGTTAAAAAGCGCAATATAAATTAATAAATTATTATTATTATTATAAGCGAAGAAGCCTCATACCTCATGCATTCGGCGATTATTTTCAGTTTTTGCAGCATGACGCGGTTGAGAATATTTCTACAATCCCTGATGGGGACGATTGTCTAGTGAAAGTTAGCCGCAAAATTTTTGTTAAGTCATAACATTAATTTGCTGTTGCCCAATTATATTTCTGGAGAAGCACTGTGAAGTTAATGACCCTAGCCAGTCCTCGAACCCGGGCTGAATAAGTCGCAGTACACAGCACCATGTCATCCACGAATCCTCCCGAGACAAAGACTAACTGATATGCGTCGAAAAGCGCTTCCTGTAGCTTATCTAAACACGGCAGTTTACGTTTCCATCGCTTGATGGTTTTGCTTATTGCCAGTTTTTTAAGATTAAGTTGAGGTGCCGCGTATCACATTTTCTTTGTGCAAAACCACGAGAACTTTACTCATTAGCAAACAAACATCTAAAATGCTTCTAATAGCAAGTGCAGAAAAAAAGAACCCACATTTAACGTGCTTAGAAGTTATTTCCTTCACCATAAGACAAGCTTAACAGATTACGCTATAAAATAAAGTGCTTCGCTTTTTAACATACCATGTGCGTCCCCGTAAAGGCTTTAGCAGCACTTATTTTCTGTTAATAAATATGAAAGCGTGCTGTTAAACCGTCAAATAAAGAGTCAAAATTGTGCAACTACGTGCTTTAGAACTGAACAACTAACTTTCTGAAAGCGTGCTATTATACTGTAAAATAAAGAGTCAAAATTGTGCAACTACGTGCTTTAGAACTGAACAACTAACTTTCTGAAAGCGTGCTATTATACTGTAAAATAAAGAGTCAAAATTGTGCAACTACGTGCTTTAGATCAGCTAACTTTCTGAAAGCGTGCTATTAAACTGTAAAATAAAGAGTCAAAATCGTGCAACTACGTGCTTTAGGTCAGCTAACTTTCTGAAAGCGTGCTATTAAACTGTAAAATAAAGAGTCATAATCGTGCAACTACGTGCTTTAGATCAGCTAACTTTCTGAAAGCGTGCTATTAAACTGTAAAATAAAGAGTTAAAATCGTGCAACTAAGGTCTTTAGAACAGCTAACTTTCTGAAAGCGTGCTATTAAACTGTAAAATAAAGAGTCAAATCGTGCAATTACGTGCTTTAGAACAGCTAACTTTCTGAAAGCGTGCTTTTAAACTGTAAAATAAAGAGTTAAAATCGTGCAACTAAGTGCTTTAGAACAGCTAACTTTCTGAAAGCGTGCTATTAAACTGTAAAATAAAGAGTCAAAATCGTGTAACTACGTGCTTTAGAACAGCTAACTTTCTGAAAGTGTGCTATTAAACTGTAAAATAAAGAGTCAAAATCGTGTAACTACGTGCTTTAGAACAGCTAACTTTCTGAAAGTGTGCTATTAAACTGTAAAATAAAGAGTCAAAATCATGCAACTACGTGCTTTAGAACAGCTAACTTTCTGAGTGTGCTATTAAACTGTAAAATAAAGAGTCAAAATCGTGCACTATGTGCTTTAGAACAGCTAACTTTCTCTTGACAAACACAAGTGTGAAGTTAAACAGTGAGTCTGTTAAATCGTGCAAACGACTTTTTTGTTTTACAAAAATGAACGTTTGGTTAAGGGTTATTGTTAGGTTAATTCAAAGAAACTACATAGGTGCATCTATACTAGAAGAAAAACCCACAGGACTGAACTCAAGTGTTCGTTTACAAAAGGTTGTTAGTTTATAAGTGGTAGGTTGGGAAAAGGTTGAAGAAAGAAGGAAACAGTGACTGACCCGTATAGCACTTGATAGCTTTTTGATGCCAACTCTCTTGGGAAGATCGATATTAACTAAGGAGATCTGGTGCTCTGGAGATGGCTTGTCTGACATCAAATCTGAACAATGACAAGAAGAAATTATGTTAGCACAGGAAACCCACACAACCAATCATCATCAGAATGAAGACGTTTTAACAGGGAGCCCACGTCACAAATGTGGTTTTCAGTGGCGTCCTGTATGAAATGAATCACAAAATGTAATAAAAATACCTAAAAAAAGAAAGCTTTAAATGTGTAGACTGTAAAGTTTAAAAATTTAAGAAATGAACAGAAAGAATCAACAACTCAAAAAATACTCCTAATACGTCTTTTAAAGGTTAAAATGTCAGAAATGCTTTTAGTTTCACCAGATCAATTATGCGAGATCTTACTTAAGAAAAAGCAGTGAAAGCGATTGAAATTTCAGGCTTCTCCAGGTTTCTTCTTTCCGTCATATGTGCACAAAGAGCATAGCCCGGGGATCATAATGTGTTAAATAACTACAGCAATGTTTAAAAAAATCGACACTTTGCAGCGTGACACGAACTCACCAGTTGTAACAACCAACTCTTTGCCACTCAGGATGTGATACAGGAGAGTTTTCATCTCAAAAGGACTCAAGTTCATGAAGTACTCAGCAGCATCCTCACCTAGAAGATAACAACACTACTTACGCTTAAATTGTGATCGAGATCTACTTTCTCCTTACAATATCAATACATTGTCAAGCAAACAGGTGAGGAGAATATAGACAATAATCAACTAGAGATACTGTCATGATGTAACAGCAAATTCTTAGAACATTCATTAAAAGAAGTTGTATGGCCATCAGTGAAGAGAAGTAATTTTTCGAACTTGTCTTGTTCCTATTGCAACCATGAGATATAAACCCCTGCTAGCCTGTTCCGCTTTCTTAGTTTGTGGACAAAATGCGAAAAGACAACAGGCGGAGAAAGGAGAAACTTGGACAAAATGGGGGGGAGAGAACGCTCACTCGTTTTTTT
>NW_027557078.1:0-6925 GCF_052425735.1 Oculina patagonica
CTTCCCTCAGGGTGGCAAAGGGGGTACCAATCACGCATCACGTTGGATTTTTGAGTTAAATCACGTATCACGGAGAACATTTTTAAACAATCACGCATCACGTAAAAATAAGAAAGTGTGCTGAGCTAATTTTGGAGGATTTCAACTTTTTGATGATGTATTATTGAAAATTACATTGTAGGCAAAATTTCTTGGATTGGTTGCCTGTTATTGTTAATTATTTTTTGAACATAAAATTACTAAATTGTTTTTTGGACAAATTTGTAATAATCCCAATGCCAAATTTCGGTGAAATTTTTCAATCTTTGAAGACTGGCGAGGTTATTTAAAATAAAGCTTAGTTCCAGAATTGAAACCAGCGAGCCTCTTTATTGACCTTCATTTAAATGTATTTTATTTAATTTGAAGAGCTTTAAATATACGGATAACCTTGAAGTAAATCACGTGTCACGCTCTTGTAAAATAGTCAAATCACGCATCACGTTGTGATGTCCAGTCCTGCATCACGCAGCTTATTTTGGCTCCATCACGCATCACGCTGCTAATTTTGGGGGCATCACGCGTCACGCGAAAACCCTTTGCCACCCTGTTCCCTATTACCTTTTTCTCAGTGTCATTTGTCACTAGCTACAGCTGTAGATGCTCTGTTAATGATGTACATAAAGTGATCTTTTATGAAACTTTCTTGTGGCAATAAACACATATTTTGTGCGCTATCTGTTTACATATAGTAAGCAAACATTATTGCCAACGAGTCAGGCCTTCTGGAAGACCAGAAGGCCTGACGAGGCGGCAGAGTATAGAGCCACGAGAAGATTTGTATATGCGAAAAAAATCTCAGAAACACTCCAAATGTCGAGTAATGTAAGTAATGTAATGTAATGTAAGGTAGATCGTGACGACACAATTTCTGATGTTTTTAGCCAATCCGTTCAGCAGAATCTGTTCAGCACGTGCACACTTTGTTGTAGTTTGGCCAATTAGCGCGCTACTCATTTGTTCAGCACGTGCATGATTCATTGGCAACTAAAATTCCCAGACAAGATGCGTCTCAGATAACAAAGAGGTTTCAAATCTGTTCGCTTCAAAAGCCAAAATTCCCGAACTAGAGATTGAAATACGAAAGAAACTTGAATTAAACTTTGTTTAGAATATAATTTCATTTAAGATGAAGGCAAAAAATGCATTCCAAAGCTTCAAGATTTCCAAAGCTTAGAAAATTTCGAAGTCATACAAATTTGCATGCGTAATTAAGTTAGGTCTGGCTAAGTAAACAACACAGATTTTATCGATCAGAAGAGAGTTTTATTTCGTTTCTCGAATTTATAAAATAAATTCCCTATACTACATTTTTTCTGGATTGTCCGGTTTTTTTTTTTTCTCGGGAAACAGGGCCTTTAATTTTCCTAAAAGCTGGTTGCCCAAACGCAATTTGCAGTGTCTCAACAACAACAATTCAACGTGACATTTGAGACATCACGCATTGCGCGTGATGAATTATTCTCGGAATAATAAAATAAACTTGTTCCATCTTTGGCCACAAACTTGTCCGACCAGGCTTTTACCTTTTAAAACCTTAAATTTTTTGAATACTTATGTGCTGAATGGATTTAACTGCAGTGTGGAAAGTTTGAAATGCTTTGTTTTGGCAAATATTTGTAAAAGTTTGCTTTTTGTTTCGTAATTTATTTTCCGTGTTCAGTGGCTCATGGCCACTTTGATTAAGACCTATACGACTTTAAAACAGCGGAAACCTTTCCAAAATAGCGGCATCGGACGGCAATGGCTTGAACCTCTCAAATAGCATGAAGTTTACAAGATTTCTCACTAAATCTTCACTACTTTGGTATTATTTTTGAACTTTTTTCCTCATTTAGCCTTCATAAAATCGCTGTTATTCCATTAACATTCAAGATTTTCAAAGAAAACGCGCAATGTTTATTGATCGATCAAAATCATAAAGCGTCCCGTTGTACTCGTTGGCATTTCTACCGATAGGTACCACTAGTTGTATTGTTAAGCACTGATTTAACTAACAGTGATGAGCCAATCAGGATGATTAAAATGCAAAAGCTTTGGCTTGATAACTAATAATTTTGTTCTTTTGAAGGCAGGGTTTGGTTAATTTGCTTTTCCTCACTCATCATTGAACTGCAATAGTTGAGTGTAATATGTACACTGGTCAGAGATGGAGCCAAACCTTTGAACTAAGCAGATAACAGGATTTGCTTGATATACTTGGTCACACATTTTGAGAAAAAGAGTTGACTTATTATTAGTTGTTAGCTTGATGTGTACTGGCCAGTAACTGTTGATATTTGTTGTCTTACAGAGCCCGACTGACTAGCTATAGTTATAGCAGCTCAAACAAAGCTTTGTTTGGACTACCACTCATGATTTCTGTTCCAAGGAAAAACTTAACTTACAAGATGTTGTACAACATCTTATTAGACCGAATGAAGTAAGTTGTTGCAGTGACATAAATAAAATTAAGACAGTTTTTTAAAACAGGTTGTGCATTGGTTGTATCTCAAAACATTCCTTGTGTTGCTTTGTTTGATTTACAAACTTTTTTGCTCACATGATAGCTACACTTAATAGGATAGAAAAGCAACCTGACATAGTTTGTTTCTATCAGTCCTTTTATTTTGAGTGCAATTAGAACATCAATTTTAGCAGAGCTCCCAGCGACCCAAAGGGCCGCAGAGCAGAGCCCCATACCCAAAGAAAATTTATAGAACCATGCTTATGGTTTTTCATGGTCATAATGGCTAGCGGCATGGTTCAGGGGCACGTCGCCCCAACATGGCGGCCATTCTCCAGAAAGATAGTTTAAAGTTACCGGTAGGTTAACGTCAGCTTACATCTTTGATACTGGACATCCATGTAATGGTCAATTGACAGCTGCCAAAACAAGGTATCCGCTGACCAGTATCACATGACCATATCGCGGGCTCAGATATTGAACTCTTCGAGGTCGAATGTGTTTTTGTAGTTTACCGCTGACCAAGTAATAGTTTACATTGGATCGTGGGCTCAAGTCCTTCTGTCAGCGTCCAGTAAATTCGAATTTACAAAAAGGACAAAGTAAATATTCGGGGAGCTCTGCTTTTAGGCTTGGCTAAATCTATTTAACAGTTTAAACACTCAAATTTGCCGAACATTATTCCTGAAATTTCAGTTGTTATTTGTCTTTTTACACTAGGCTGTCCAATAGGATGCTGTCCAACATAGTAAAATAATGAGTGATAAAGATTAGAATACGTAGGTGCTAAATGTGTGAATGACAAAATAGGTAAATACTTCGCTGCAGTCCCAAAAAATAATAAAATAAATAATGGATCGGCGCAGACATTTGATTGTTTTTTTTTTTTTTTTTTTTTTTTACTGAGGTATAATAAATTACCGGTAATGCTAATACTGCTTGTCTTGACTACCTTGTACTATACATATATGTAGGTAGTGATCTTCTTTCTACCGTTGAAAAAAAATACAGTGATATATTGTTGTATTCTTGTTTGTGTTTCTCTTTATCCAGACGCTTTGTTAGCATGCCTGAGGAAGATGTAGGAATGGGATGTAAAAATGAAGGTGAAAGTGAGGCCGGTAAGGTTGACCATGTATTGGAAAAGTTCAAATGTAGCATACACTGTAGTTTTGTATCATATTTTAATGTAGCAATGAAAATTACAAAATAATATTATTTTCAAGAAATTATAAAAACTGACAAAAATGTAAAAGAAAAAAAAGCGGCCATGACAAGTATAATAAATATTATTGAAAGAATACTTCTCCTAGATCAGTGTTCTCCTTATCAGGCGGTAACCGGTAAAATTTACCGCTTGTAACACGACTGTTTACCGCCTAGAATCGCTGAGATATCTTGTAAATTCAACAGGTAAATAACAAAGTAACACCACTTGTTTCACCTTCGTAGTCATGATTGAAAATATAAAATAACAGATTGAAAATAAACAGCGACAAATGCAATATTCATTTACGAATTTGTGCTAGTATTCAATATTCTTTATTTCCCTTCGCTTTCCGAATCTCTGGAGGGCTGGTATCAAAGAAAGAACAAGTTTTGCACGATCGATTCTACAATGAAGCGGCAGCAATCCTTGCTGTCCTTCCACTTTGTTCATTGAAAATAAAAACAATCACAAAGGAAAAGAGGAAAAAATAATTCCAGAAGTGAGAAATATTACTTACATATAATAGTTCAGTTTTCAAAAACATGCAAAATGCAGAAAATAGTTGGTTACTTAGTTATGACGCGTGGTGAAGACAAAGGCAGCTTTCGATGTCAAATTCTTTTCATAAGTTCGTAAGTGTTTAAAACCAAAATCCAGATGACAGGTTAAAAGAAGCACTCAGAATACAACTTTGTAACAACGCTGTCGTGAATGCTGAATATTCGAAGCAAAGAAAAAAAGAGCTGCAGCAATTCGTAGCAAAGAGGAAACAGGACCGCCGATTTTTTAAGTAGTACGTCATGTAAGCGACAGCAAATGTATCTCCTTAAAACAACAGAAAATTTTATGCAATTTTTTCTTAGGCTGTATAGCAGGCGAAAGAGGTCTGCAAGGCCATAATAAAGTTGTCATGAAATAAAATTCGACCAGCATTTGGACAACATTCTGTTTCATGTAGGTAAACTAGAAAAGCGGCTGGGATTTACCGGAATTTCTTTACCGGTTTAAAAAGTTTTCTTACCTGTTGTGCTGAAAACTAGGGAGAACCCTGTCCTAGATATTTAGGCCTTCTAATCCTCCCATGACTTGGCAAAATTTTAAGTGAATAAAATGAAAAGCAATTTTTGAATAATATACTCGTTTACATTTAACGTTTTTTCTGTTGGGCTATGATGGTAAAATGTCTAACTCACACTAAGAGTTCTTGAGGTGTTGCTGTATCCATTTCTAGAATAAATGACTTCTGCCCGTGTCCTTATAAGAGCTCCATTATTAAATTGATGAAACTGCTGATAAGTAGTTAATGATTACAGAAGCGAAAAATGCAATAGTTGATTGAAGTTTGAACTTCAAAGATTGCATACTATTGTAGTCCAACCCAAATAACTTTATTCAGATGTAAATAAGCCAAAACCGTTTTTAACTAAAAATTTACCTGGCATGCACGTTTCAAAACAGCAGAAATAAGGTATTCTGAAATAGAATATTGTAAACTAGGGTTGTTTGTGTTAAACTTAATTCTTTAAAATTTACAATTATTTTTTTGACAAGGAGTTGATGAAATGCAACAATTTGTCTTCACTCTTGGTTTACAGATGTTGAAATGAATGAAGATAAGAATGAAGGCAGCGATAACGAGGATTGCGAGGAGAGAGAATTGGAAAAGGCATACCAAAATGTACATGTCAATGTGAGTTACTGTCTTCTTTCCTTTGTGCATTATTAACCCATTGACTCCTGAGGTTTTCCATAAAAGGGTAATTTAGATGCTTGGTATGGATACCCATGTCTGAAAATAATATTGACAGGTTCAGTGCTCGACACTAACGCTAGAGTAGTACACTAGCCCAGGACTAGTAAAATTTCATGCTTGGCTAGTAAAAGTACTTTCCTACTAGCCCATAGACTAGTAAGATTCGTGGAAAAACAAATCAACTACAACTCTATAACTTGGGAAGTTTTTCTCCCAGAAACCTTCATCAGGATCTAGTTTCCATAGCTTGAGTAATTTAAACCAGAGCGCTTCCGACCCACATCGCATACGGATTTTTATACCATGCCATAGAAAATACAGCCAATCAGAATACAGGAAAGGCGTTGCATATTCGACGGTATTCAACCCAACCTTCCCATCGTGCGCTGCGATGGTATTTCGACGAAATTTAGTAAGCGTATTTTCTATGGCATGGTATAAAATAGTTACACAACACTTTCTCGTGGTATACTATGGAATATCCCACGAGTCACTTGTACAAGGCTCGTGTGTATACCGAGAAAATACAAGTGACTCGTGGGATACTCCATAGTACACCACTCGAAAGCGTTGCATAACTAGTATATATCGTACGATCAACTCGCAAACCTGACACCATCTTGGAAAAGACCCTCTGTCCTCGCTTCCATGACACCCAAAAGGGACCTGGGAGAGAGCCATAATAAGTCGGCCATCTTGGGGTTTTTGCGCGAGCGACGCGCGCGAGCATGATTTCAAACTTTGTAACACTTTACCTACAAGAAAACCGCCTTCAAGGGTCGATAATCGTGAGCCAGATTTACATTGTTCACCAGAGGACCACACACAGCATGAAGAGAAAAAGAAGTGTGATCCACGGTCAAGAAATTCATAAAGATGTACTTGTGTGGACTCAAACAAATATAGTGCTAAGAGATTAGCTGATTCAAACTTGGCTGTTTTAATTTTTTTTTAAAGGGGGGGGGGGGGTGGGGGCTAGTGATTTGTCACTGTCGGGCTAGTGATTATTTGTACCACAGCCAATTGCCTAGTAAAAAAAAAGTTAGTGTCGAGCACTGAGGTTGGCAGCGAAACTTTCTACGAGTTGATTATTTGAAAATCTCGAGATTTTTATTTGTCCTCTGACGCTTTAGGGATTTAGTTTAGTTTAGTTGAGATGATTATCACTTCGAACACTCAAGACTGTGATTAAATCACTGCCTCAAGATGAGAAAGGCCTCACAGCCTGGTTCTTGCATGAATGTGACATTTGTTAGGCTCCATAATGTTGATAATATTATAAGTGGAATGGTGGCTTGGCTGGAAGCGAACTAATGGAGAAGAAAATAACATTTATAAGCCTCCAGTGCAGGTCAAACCCATGACCTACGGGATACACTAGATAGCGGTTGGCCACTCTAACAATTGAGCTTTGAGTTCATAAACTTTTTTCAGGAGTTGGCTTTACTCCCATGAACACTGCCATTCGACATCTTTT
>NW_027557079.1:0-6914 GCF_052425735.1 Oculina patagonica
TTACAGTGGAACCCCGTTAATACGGACACCAAGGGGACAGGCCAAATTGTCCGTATTAACGGGGTGTCCGTATTAAGCGGGGTCTCAGAAAAAAAGTCACGGATACATGTTTTATCGACACAAAGACCAAGGCAAACGTTTTTACGCAACAAAACGTTTAATTGTACTGTAACCAAACTGTGGACTCTCTGACTAAAATTAATAGTTTTCACGAAAACCTTACGATCTAGTCAGACACTCGAACTAAACTTTAATAAACTCAACAGTGGAATTATTATATATTATATACAGAGGAATTAATATTATGTATATAGTTAAGTGTCGACACTTCACTATATACAAGAAATAAAACGCTTTTCAAGAGCAACCGAACGTTTTCTATAAAGTTTCCTTTGTAACTGAAACTGACCGAAACCGTTCTTAAACTCTACAGACTCATTTGAAAAAGTTGGAAACTTTGCAACGAAGCTTTTAGCTTGCGACACAACCAGGCGGACTGAAGATTCGATGAAACCTTTGCAAGTCACGCTATTAAGCTACTCTTTGTAATAAAATCGTTTTAACTCGTCAAATTCTGTCATTATTTGACCAGAGTGAAGTAAGCAAATAATCGCGACAATGAAAATTGACAGTGCACAGAGAAAGTGTCCGTTAAGCGGGGTTGACAATGTATGACAGTTTGTCACTCGGGACACGGAAAAGTGTCCATTGTCCGTATAAACGGGTGTCCGTATTAAGCGGGTAAATTTAAGAGAAAATGTATGAGGTTTTCGTCGGGACCAACGAAACTGTCCGTAATACCGGGGTGTCCGTATTAAGCGGGTGTCCGTAAAGCGGGGTTCCACTGTACTTTATACTCAGTCTCTGTAGGAGCAAAAAAAAAATTCAATGATACCCAGATCACAGCGACTGGGTTAATTGAGCTTGAAATACACACGAAAATGCTCAGAAATTTGAGTGAAAAGCTCGAAGGAAACATTGCCTCAACCACCCTTGGCTACTCAATGGCAAGAATTTCCTGTTTGGATCATGCTTTCTCGAGAATTCTTGAACTGAAAGCAGGCCAAGTGGAAGGCCAACAACTGCTGCAAAAAGATCAGAAAAGGAGAGAAAGGAAAAGCGAAAAAAAAAATTATTATACGAAAAGTCTAAACTGGTAGGGCACTTTCTCGTGCAGATTCCGTTTTGAGCAGTTTGGAGCAGATTTAACTAATTTCTAACCAGAAAAATGTCAAAACTGTCCAAAAAGTTGGCTTTTTTAAAAAATCTCCAGGCGTCAATGGGTTGGTGTAATATTCAGTACAGGACTACCCATGACGTTTGCGAAACCAAATGCTGACGTCAAAGATGGAAGAAGATCTTTTCAATTTTTGTTAAATAATTATTAAACAATTCCTTTCCGTGCTGAAGATTTTTGTCAGGTTATTTTAAATGAAGTAAACAGTGCACAAAAATTTCTTGTAACCCGATCATGTATGTTGGTAGTTCTGCGGTAGGGCAAAAAAGTATGTGATAACATCCGGCCGATAATGTATTGATTGTATACAAATTTTCAAAAACACAACTCGGATTTTTAACACAAAAATCCGAGTTGTTAAATTTTCAAAAACACAACTCGGATTTTTACCGCACAAATCCGAGTTGTTAAATTTCCAAAAACACAACTCGGATTTCTATCGCAAAAATCCGAGTTGTTAAATTTCCAAAAACACAACTCGGATTGTTACTTCAGACACGTGGTTTTCCGCCGGGAACAGCTTAAAGTGCGTGGTAAATAAAGGTGACGGGCCTACACGACTCCTACGTTCGTGACATCAGGCAAGACCAAGATTTCGTTCGTGACATCAGGCAAGACCATGGTTTCATGGTTTCATGGTTTTTGCCTGAACTAAACTATATAGTGGCATATACAAAACGCAAAACAGTCAGTAGGACTTGCGCGTGATAGATTTCAAATTTATATTTGAATCATGTGGTGCCAACGTAACGCAACGAGCAAAGGAGGTAGTAAAATTCTAAACATCGAGCTTAAAAGACAGAGCGCTCGATCAAAATAATGCAAGAAGCATAGCCTTTACAACACAGAATGTCTCTCTGAAACCAACTTTCAGCTTTTTCATAGTAAAGCTGAAACAGTCTCTGGCGAAGCCGGACCAAGATAATCCGTGATAAGACAGTACATCTTGCATCTTGCAGTAGTTTACATTTTCACGGAACATTTCAGATCCTGTCCTTCCAGAGCGAACATTTTGAGAGCTTACAGCATATCTTGCAATTAGAATTTAGCCAAAACAAACTAAACTAGCACAACAAGTGGCAGAGTACAGATTTAGAGGCGTCATTCAACTCTACAAACGGAAACCACGCAGCGCGGACTTATGACCTCTAGACACTTCCTTGGCCACAATCTTACGGCTCTACAATACAAAATGCCTCCAAATAATAACAGTACCCTCAGAAAGAAGTTAGAAGCAAATAAGGTCGAAAGACCGAGCACTTTAAGCTGTTCCCGGCGGAAAACCACGTGTCTGAAGTAAAAATCCGAGTTGTGTTTTTGGAAATTTAACAACTCGGATTTGTGCGGTAAAAATCCGAGTTGTGTTTTTGAAAATTTAACAACTCGGATTTTTGTGTTAAAAATCTGAGTTGTGTTTTTGAAAATTTAACAACTCGGATTTTTGTGTTAAAAATCCGAGTTGTGTTTCTGGAAATTTAACAACTCGGATTTTTGCGGTAAAAATCCGAGTTGTACATTGAACGATGTTTACAACTAAGATTTTTTAATATAAATCCGAGTTGTACGCCTAGACAATTACACAATACGGATTTTTGTAACTGAAATTTGAGTTAAAATTTCAATCGAAAAAAAAAATTGCTCATGTCCTATATGGGCCACCGTAGCATTTAGATATTTATAGCCATATTTTGCTAGAATTTTGCTAAATTTTTTGCTGTCCTACAATGGTGTCCTCCGGCATAAAGAGAGTCGACTGTACCAACCATGAAATATGTTACCTTTGGCGGGAAATTATTGATTAGTGGAGTGAATCTTACGCGCTATATTTTTACTAGTAATTTTCGTGTTTAAAGACGACAATGAATAAACGTCTCAGTAAAAAAAAAATAAGCACTTTCTGGTACATCGTAGTATCGGTTATTAGCGAATTTTGTACATGTTAATTAGTTTTTCAAATGCGCGTCTAAATTTCTTAGTTCTGCCTGCTGATTCACATTCCTTAAATATATCGCCGGAATTGTGGATGTAAATAAACTTCCTAGACGTAGTATGTTCTAGAATAGAATCACAGAAACCGAAATTAAAAGTCATTTTTTATATTATTTTATTCGGGTGATGTATCAAGGTAGTCATAACAAAGAGGCTCTATACCATCGTTGTGGGTTAGCTTTGAAATTTGATTGAACTGTTTAAAGAATATTATTTGGGTAATCTGAATCAAGTAATCTGAAACTTGTAACGATGCGGTGGAACTTAAGTTCTGTTGTTAGTATTAAATGCGTATGTATGATCTAACAGGAAGAGAGGTGGCACACAATCAAAATATTAGTAATACTCGGCATTTTATTTTGTTTCCTGTTTTTTTTTTTGAACAAAATGTTTTGTGAAACATTTGAGAAGAAAAATAAGCGATAGGAAAATAGAACGACGTTTCGATGACGCCATGTCATCATTATCAAGTTAAAATTATAATACGGAGTTCAGGCTTATATAGTGATCTATTCTGTGCGTGCTAAACTGTTTATTTAAAATCTTAATATCCTAATATATTATCACACCCTAGATCACTATATAGGCCTGAACTCCGTATTATAATTTTAACTTGATAATGATGACATGGCGCCATCGAAACGTCGTTCTATTTTCCTATCGCTTATTTTTCTTCTACATTTTTTTTTTAAAGTGTGAAAGCTCAATAGACTTTTAAACCACGAGCTCAAAGGTAATAAGGGATCTTAGGTAACATGTATAGGCACTTCTACACTAAAAAAAGTTCTTCAAAATAATAAAAAGGGTGTTATATGGTATTCATATTAAAATATTTCTGAAATAAACTCCTCCAATGGAAATATCAAGTGCAAAAAGGCCGATCGCAATACTGGTTCCAGTATGTTGAGTTGTCAGCGAACCTTAATTGATATCGAACCACACAAGTAAAAAAGTAATAATTGCTGCTTATTTTTAATCTAAAGACTTTTCAAAATAAAGAAGAATGGCGTTTTCCTTTTTGAAATATCTTCTTTCGTCTTAGGGATATTTACGTTTTTGTATTATGCAAATTAGGAACGTGATGACTTCATTAATTGCTCCACAAAATTATAAAGCACTGAATCAAGAATATCTCTAGGAATATTCGTATAGTGTTCTTCAAACTTGCACCATTAATGTACATCACGAAAGACACAAAATGACACCTGTTGTGCTGTTGCCATGGCAACACTCTTGGTCCAGTCCATTTTTCTCCAAATATCTGCATTTGCAACCCTTTAAAGTGGGCCAGGGGGTCGTAATCAGAACACACGTGGTGCCCATATTACCTTAACACACCTCATTAGTTTGTTGGGAGTGGATGTCGTTTGGGTTTAACATAAACTGGGAACGTCAGTATTAATTAAAATAGCAAAACGGATGTACATTAATGGTGTCAACTTTGAGGAACACTGCTCTAATATTCCTAGAGATATTCTTGATTCAGTGCTTAATCCTTTTGTTATACAAAAACTTAAATATCTTTAAAACGAAAGAAGATATTTCAAAATGAAAAACGCCATTCTTCTTTATTTTGAAAAACTTAAAATAAGCTGCAATTATTTTTTACTTCATAGGCACTTTAACGTAATATTGAATTGAACACCTCTGATAGAAAATCCAGTCCAAACTGAAAAGGACCTAAAATATCACTGATATGGATTCTAGATCTATTTTAAATCTTGAGAGAAGAAAAGTATACAATTAGCAGGGTTTTATTCGCCATTGCCTGCTAAAGTTATTTCAGGTAATTTAACAAGTTCCATCTTAGTGACACCTTATCACTATTTTTTTGTTGTTTTTGTTGTTGTATTTTCAAGAGGACAACTACGAAACAGATATCGAAGTGGATGGATGTCCGATCAAAGTTGAAGTTATTGACACGGCGGGAAATGTAAGTAAACCTAAGAAATATCCACTATTGCGATCATAACGAATCCCCCCCTCCCCTCCTCTCAAGATTCAATCTAACGTTTCGATCTATCGCTCGAAACGTCGGCTTTTCAAATTTGATACCCATTGTAAAAGGGGGAATATTGGTTTCTTATAAACGTTTTGACATTCAGTTAAAGTCCTACATTTCGATTGCCAATCAGTGACTTGCTTTTTCGTATAAAATCGGCAAAGTGCATATGTTGTGGTCTAATTTTACCCTTCTTTCAATTTGGTATTTTCCTTTCTTCTGTTGGTTGTATGGTAATATATGATAGTGAATAGAAAACAAAGGGAAATACCAGATGGTACCAAGAGGAAAATATCTTACCTTACATTTTTTTATTCACGAATATCATTTTTACTAATCAAAGTCAAATATTTGCATACGTCTTCATCACTTAAGTTTCGCATATGTTTTAGGACGTATTCCGGCGAATGAGGAATCAATACATTAAGAGCGGAGACGGCTTCCTTTTGGTTTATTCCATCACTGACAGCTGGAGCTCCCACTCAATCACAGCTTTCCATGAACAGATAATCGCTGCTAAAGGAGAAAAAGATAAGATTATACCACTAATTCCCATAATTTTGGTTGGAAACAAGGTAAGGCTCACTTCGTCTTGTAGGTTTGCTTTTGGTTTCCGTATAAGAACGTGTAAAATTTGGCTAGGTTGAGTCTGAGAATGTTCTTATTTTAGCCCATACATTTACTTAAATTTCGGGGCAAATCTCATCTTTAACGTTCTCATAAAAATGTTTCTTATTTTAAAAGAGTTCATTTGTTTTATATTGCCACGTGTAACGCTGCTTGCAAAACACTGTTAGCCTACTGTTAACTTTAATACCAGACAATACGCTTCTTACAATATCCTCACAGTACTCTACTGCGAATACATTTACAGCACACTACTTACACATGTTTACAGAACACAACTTACAATACCGTTACACGACTCACCCTTACATCTACAGTGTTTACTATATGCTTACAATGCGCTACTTAAGGTCATTGCCCTGAAATAGAACTGAACATAGATTTTTAACCAAACTTCGCCTACTGGTTTGTTACTATTTAAGGGAACTTAAATTTTGAAATAGAAAAGGGGGGGGGGGGGGGGTCACCATATCCGTTTAGGAGCAAGAAACCCTTGTATTATATAATTCCTTTATAATTCCTATGCGAGTACTGGCAAAGTACACTTTTTTTAGAGATAATTTATTTTTCAAACATAGGAATAGATCTGTTTTCATTTTACAGAAAGAATTTGATCGCCACACCCAAAATATAAGAAAAAATTGATAGGTCACCAGACTCGTTTACGAGAAAGCAAAAATTTACTTCTCTCGCAGACTAAGCCGTGTAGAAAAAAACCGCCATTTTGTTTATGTGGGCGCGCTTGCGCGCGCTAATTACGCATAAAATATTGCGCAGTGAGGATGCGCAGTGCAATACAGGGCAATGACAATACAAAACTTGCTTACAACGTTGTTTGCTGTTGTTGTTGGTGGTGGTTTTCGTTGGTAGTGGTGGTGATGTGTCTTCTTTGGAAAGAAGCCGGAGATACTTGTTGTATTTCTTTCGAAAGAAAGGGCAAAGAAAAGATCGGAATGCCTTTTGAAAAGAAGGAATAAGAGCCGGTGGCGAGTAATTTTTTTGTTTGTTTCTATTGCCCTTTTGCTTCAAATTTAATGTTTTTAAGGACAAATGTAAAGA
>NW_027557080.1:0-6906 GCF_052425735.1 Oculina patagonica
AGAAACATACTGTATTTATTCGATTAAACGCCGCGGCGTTTATTAAATTTTTCGTGATTCCGGCGAGTGTGGCGTTTATTCGAGGGCGGCGTTTATACAAGGGCGGCGTTATTAAAAATTATTTAATTTATTTCTTGCAATTGCAAGTAATAGGATGGTAACTGAAGATTTAAATTTAAAAAAACAGAATCATGTTTTAGTGCTTGTCTGAAAAGACATTTAAGTATATATTTTAAAAACATGGTTACAATCAAGTAAAATGATATTTTTAGGCTTGCGCAAACTTGATTATTACTGCATTGCTTCTTGAGTTTATTATTCGAATAAAACGCCGCATCATGATGCGGCGTTTATTCGAGGGCGGCGTTATTAATATTTCTGCTCTAAAAAGCGGCGTTAATTTTAGGGAGGCATTTAATCGAATAAATACGGTATGTTTAAAGTTGAAGTATTATGCATTTTTTTTTATGCCTGTGTTTCGGTTCTAGATTATACTTTTCACATCGAAAATAACGCTCTTTGATTTGATAACAGCTTAAGTAAACAACACAGTTTCATTTCATTATAACAACCTGAATATTCGATATGTGGCCATTCTCCAGTCAGCTTCGTTTTATGGCTACAAAATGTCCAAAGACTCTTCTTCAACTACATATAAAAATAGGTTTGGGTTTTCAGCGAGCGCTTTTTAAAACGCCATATCTAAATCTGGGTACTGTAATTTAACTAAAATTTATTGTAGGATTTATTATAGAAAATTAACGCTCCATGAAATTAATGCGAATATTAAAAATTGCGTTAATTTAAGTCGCGTTAATTTTGTCGACATGGGCTAAGTCACGGTATTTTAGGTAATGTTATTTATTTTCGTTAATGTCCGTTAATATTACCCCCCATATTCTGGATCCCGTCCAGATATAGTTACGGGGTGTCTTGTTTACAATATTTTCAGTTTATGCCTGCTTTCAGAAGGGCAGTTCGACATCTGACACAACAACTTCTTATGATTTGCCAAAAACATTCAATGTTGAAATAAAATTTGTTCTTGTTGGTGCCACAAATTTAACTGCGTTTTTTTGTATCGCGTTAATTCCTTCATTTTAAAAATTTACCTTCTCTTTCGGGTTAATTTCTTTTATTCAGGAGTAAGTTAACCTCCAGTTCGCGTTAATTTAATTAAGTCGCGTTATTTTCAATTATTTAACACGAGCGTTAATTTCGTATAATATGGTAGCTTTAAAACTGAAAACATCAAGTAGGACTTACCGACGTTACTTTCTCTTAAGGTCGCTTGGAAATTTTAAACCCGGCTGCTTTCTGCAACCTATTCAAACACTCCTGGATATGTAGATCATCTCAAACAGGAAAATAATCAACATTCGTTTTGTTTTTTAGACCATACAAGCCAAGTAAAATGTCGATCATTTAGTCCGGAAACGTGCGGAAACAATTTGTTTATACTAAAAAGAACAAATTGGTATTGCCATACAGCTATGTTTTATTGAACAACATCTAGGCCTTTCGACCTTAACGGTCCACTTCAGTGTAGTAACATTTGAAATGGCAACGATCAGTACATTTTGTTTATGTTCGGCAAAAACGTTCTCTTGGCTTTATGACCATTACAAACACCAAAGTAGGCGACGAAAACTTACATTAGCCGAAAAAGACATTAGAGAAAGAAAGAACTGCATTATAATTAGTTTTGTTTTTCAGATATTTCGAACGACCAATAAACAACAGGTACAATTCCGGACATTTTGAATGACCAATTAACAACACGTATACAATGTCCCTAACTTTTAGTTCCACCCGGAAGCATTTGCCCGGCATTCGGGAACAACTTGGTTTTCGCTTATTATTTTACGCCCGGCGCGGCTAGCTGAAAAAACGTTTTCGTGTGGTAGGTGTGAAGAAAACAGGCTATTTTTTAGCTTTATTTTCTAGTATACTACAAGACTCGAGCGAAAAAAGGTGTGGTAGATAAAGTTTTCGCCGGCCGACTTTGTTTCCGAGAAGATTTTTTTTTCGTTTTTTTTTTTCGAGGAGCATGATAGCACTTCGATTTAAGGTGTTTGTGAAGTGTTCGAATGATTTGAAGTATCTGTGGTCACTGCAATGTAAATATCGTCCTACGAGAACACGTGAATGAAAAGATTTTAAGTACGTACGTAGCTATTCACTGTAAAACAACAGGCATAAAAAACAGCTCCTTTAATTTAGCCGCCTACTTTTCCGGAAAACGGGATATATTTTAATGACCAACTTGAGTTTTGAGGCGTTGTATTGTTTGAATTAACGCTCTCCGCCGGTTTCGGAGTGTAATTAATTAACGCCTCTATTCATTCGACAGATCTGAGGCGTATTTTGAGATGAGATGAGAAACTGTTCGAGAGTAAATTGATGCAACGAATTTATGTAACCAGCTTTTCAAATTTCACTTAAGTTTAAGTTTTGGGGAGCACCGGATGGGAGACGGAGTGGGAGAGGGGAGAATAATGATGCCTGCTCTCCTGGCTTTTCTGTGTGACTGTGTTTCCCCTGTAGTGGGTGACAAGAAGGAATATCTTTTCTTTGTTTGTTTTTTTATTCATTTACAACACAAATGTACTAATAAGGCAAGAAGGAATAGAGTATATAAGACAGTACAGGTTAATGAACTTAGCGTTTCTGAGCTTTTCTGCTTTCGGAAGCGGTGTACGAATTTTTTTCTTGTGTGTTCTTAACATCTGCCGTTTCGTCTTTTTTTAAATTAAGTGAATTGTGAAGCATTACTTTTTTGAATGGCTTTTCAAAATTGCTTACAGTGCTTTATGGAACCACAAAAACTTGAAAGTTTTATCTCGCGAAAATTTCGTGCAATACGGTACGTAGTCGCAGTACGGTAATCAAAAAATAGAAATTCTTGGCCGTTCAAAAAGGGGAAAAATTGAAAATCAAGCAACCCCAATGATGTCTGTAAATTAAGTTATATAACAAACTATTTTCATTTGGAACTAATCAGTAATTTAGAAGACTGAAATCAGACTTCCATTACGGCTCGAAATATAGTAAAAAGTGTACAATAACTATGGCTGACAACGGCAAAACGTTATAACTTTGACGAAAAATGAAATTCAATGAAAAAACTAAAGCATCAGTTGATTTGCGGAGAAGCCAGGTGGTCTATGGTGTTTGTCATATAATTTCTTCATCCCCCTGGATGGGATGCTATAGTCCATCAAGGGCCATCCTCTAGCATTCCCTTTTTATATAAAAAAAAAAAAAACAGTTTGGATGCTAGAGACTTGTTTGTTGCCGGATCCCTTGTTTAAGAAATGCTCGTACCAGAAGGCTGAAGGGTAAAATGTATTGACCACAATAGAATAGTGCTGGCCCTGAAAAGGACTTGCTCTGCTAGTCAAAATATTGGCCAATAAATTTTGCCTTTCTTGCAGCCGTAGTACAAGCCATGAGTTTTCGATAGCCATTAAAAACTAAGAAGACTAAGGCCCGGGCTAAACGCTAAACTTCACATGAGTCGAACCTAATGCGACCTAATGCAAATGACCAAAAAACAATAGGTTTTGCTCATTTGGATTAGGTGCGACTCATGTGATGTTCGACGTTTGGCCCGGCCCTAAGAACTGTAAGAACATGTGAACTCAGTGTTAACTTTCTCGTAAATTCAAGTCTGATTTCAAGTGTTCCTGCCATTCAATTTCGAGAAATGCTGAATAATAAACTCTGTTAGTGTCTAGGGCAGTTGGCTAAGAAGATAAGAAAGGGTGATGTTTATATATAGTTCCAAAATCTATTGGGAAACCCAAAGCCACCGTGTGACTGATATTTTAGTTTTAAGCCATAAATAAATGAGGCGGAAATAACCAGTAGCCAGCATGCTTTCTTTTTCAATTTCTGTTTTTATTTAAAATAATATTCTGTGTTGACAAGAATAGTTTTAAAACAGTAACTGGTTTAATTTTGAATGTCTCGTCAACTGCATCAACCTTCAAATACTGTGGAAAAAGTACAACAAGAATCCTTATCTCAAATGTCGACGTTGTAATCTCCGACAAAAGTACAAAGTTAATCCTGGGGAAAAATCGAGGACCTTCAAGGTGTTCTCCCTCAGTCGCCGAGTTCTCGATTCCTCTCACCACTCGGAAAAAGTTTATTGTTAGGAATGAGGCACTGTTTGCATTCCAGCCTGTTCCACAACGACCACATTGGTGTGCTGTTAAAAGAAAGAGATTGTGGTTAATGCTTGTGAAAATTAAAGTGCGCCGTTTTGATTTTAAGTGGTCAAAAAGGCTTGGAAATCAATCTAAACTGAGCTGAAAAGCACTCCTGAATCGATTTAGTAGCTCTTGAAATTGTTCAGTCGTCGGCCGATTGTTGGCCGATAGACTACTTACAGTGACGGTTTACCGAAAGTTTACCAAGAGTCTACCGACAGTTTGCCGAAGTTTACCGACAGTGTAACGACAGTTTTCCGACAGCCTAACGACAGTCTGTCGATGTTCGTGAAGAATGCGTGACAGTTCACTAAGAGATTTCGTTACTTACGGTATGGCGCGCACAACAAGTTCCCATACAGCCGATGATAGAACCAGCCAGGACAAGAACCGCACCAATGGCGTTCAGTATGACGATGCCCAGCAAACACTGCTCGATAATCCGTATGTCGTCACAGTTGTGAACTGTAAATTGAAACGCACGACAGAATATTAACCACTAGTCTGCATTGAAAGTCATACTCGTAGTCGTAATATGGGTCTTCTCCTCTCCTCAGACCCGGAATGTCTTGTTCTTAAGGCCTGGCAAAACGAGGAAACATGTTTCCCGAAACATGTATAGCGCGCGCATGTTTCCTCAATGTTTCCCAGTTTTGCCATATGGGAAACATTGTTTCCAGCGCCAATTTTGCTTCCAGGAAGTAAAATTTGCTTCTGCTACACGGCAGAAACATTTCGTGCTTCCACGCGGCATGGAAACATGTCAAAACGAGGAAACAATTATGGAAACATGTTTCCAGCCTGTTTCTGGAAACATGTTTCCTCGTTTTGCCAGGCCTTTACAGTCAACTCTCTCTTAACGGACACCTCTATAAGACAGACACCTCCATAAGACGGACACCTGGTTATGGTCCCTGCCGTTTTTCAGTCATTTTACTGTAAGAAAACTCTCTGTAAGCCGGACACCTCTCTAAGGGCCTGTTTACATGATTCCGGAATGACTTTCATTCCGGAACGAGTTCATTCCATCCCCATACATTTCTCTGTATCTGTTTACATGATACCGAGACGAAAGTCAAGTCATTCCGGAATGAGTTCATTCCGGTTTTCATTCCGGAATGAAAGTTTCGTTCTGGAATGACATTTCATTCTGGTATCATGTAAACACAGAACGAATTTCGTTCCGAGATGAAATCGTAACTCATGAAACCGCACACGGACTCCACAGTTTGAATTCAAAGCGAAAAAACGTAATAGCATTTACTGTTTAGCCCAATGAAGCAGCTCTATGGTCAAACTACTCGTTAAAATTGCAGATACGGCATTTAATGGGCACAAAAACATGTTTGCGCGAAACATGCGCCATCTTGTTTTGATCTCGCGCGAAACATGCGCCACCTAGTTTTCACCTCGCGCGAAAACCACGCACGTGAAAATGCCTTTGGTTGAACCGGTCGACTCTGTCATGTGAATGCAGAACGAACTTCATTCCGGAACGAGTTTCGTTCCGGAATGAAAGTCATTCCGGAATCATGTAAACAGGCACTAAGACGGACAACGGACACTTTGAAACCGCCAACGGACAGGCACTAAAAGTTATTTTTTCGTGAATAATACTTCAAAACTTGTTATCGACATATAGCATAGCAGGTCAGCGCATTTAGAATACCAAATTTACCAAAAACAATCCGCTAAAACGCATTACTTCTCTGCTTAAACTTGTAGACTTAGTTTTCTACTTACAGTATCACCGTTTGTTATTAACAAACAAGTCGAATCTCTGATATTATTTTTGTTCCACTTTATAGGTTTTGCTAACGTAAGTGACTAAAACAGACGTGTATTCGTTGTGCATAGCCGTTTAGCTTTATCGTCTCAAAATTTCTGGTGTCACATTACCTCGACTCTCTATAAGGCGGACACCTCTATAAGACGGACAGTTGGGGCCGGTCCCGACGGTGTCCGTCTTAGAGAGAGTCGACTGTATACAAAAACGGAAAAGGACGTCTGATGCTCTGGCAAAAGCCACCCTTTTCGCCGAAGTTTGCCGCGGTTATCAGTAGCATAAAGTGACTTAAAGAAGTATTGCTTCTTTATTCCCCCACCCCAACCCGAATGTGTCAAACGAAAGAAAAATATTTCGTTTGAAGGAATTGTGCCTTCTCATGGAGAAAACAGTCGAGATAGTTGAGACACTTAATGTTGGAATGTTATGAGCAGTTCAGAATTCAAAGGAAGATGAACCACGGACAATCTAAATGTTCTCTGATGGTACTTTAGTAATTGAAACAGAATGTGTCGCTTTGTGGAAAAAGAGCGTTTACGTAAAAGGAGCTTACTGGTGTAGGGACGCTTTTCGGAAAAGGGGCGCTTGTTAAAAAAAAAAACGCATTCAAGAAGGGAGGGGTCGCTTATTGGAAGGAACGTGCTAAAATGAATCATCACGGTATCCTAGTCAAATATTGTTTGAAGCTTAGCTTAAAGGGACTGTGTCACGGATGTTAGTAGACTGTCCACAGCCTCTCGATTTTTCAACGCAAAAAAGCAAACGAAGCGAGCGCGAAGCGCAAGCGCGCGGGGGGAGGGGGCGGGATTTCCGTTTTGCGTTGGCGTCCAGTTCTCTCGCCGTCCTCACCGTGCGCTCGTCGATCGAAAAAACACTAAAAAATAGAGGGCTGTGGACAGTCTA
>NW_027557081.1:0-6890 GCF_052425735.1 Oculina patagonica
TGGGGTAGGGAGGACTGGTGGGATTTGATAGTCACTGTTATATATAATGCCCCCCCCCTTCTTCACTGGAAATTTTTTTACTTGCCCCTCCCCCCACCTCGAAATCCAAAAAAAAAAAAAAAACAATATTATTAATCAAGTGAAATTAAAATTTATCAATCCTTGTTACTAAAGAATGTATCAGTGTACAAAACCACATCCCCCAAATAGCTGACATTGCCTCAACTGTTTATTGTGGATGCCCTCTGTTAGTATGGGTTGACTGCATTTGTAACAAATAAGCTGTTGGGTTGAGTTAATGGCGTTTGGTACATAACTAAGTCTGGGGGTTGAGGGCATGCTCCCCTGGAGAAATTTCATTTTTCAGAACCTCAGAAATGTTTTTTTGGGCATTCTGGCAAGATTTTTTACTATTAGAGAAGCCCTCATTACAACACTTGAAAGTATAATTATTTTCAGTTAACCCAGACCATTTTTTTGCTGGCCCCCCCTTTGAAGCCACTGAAGCAGACGTCAAGCAGAAATCGAGTGGCAAATGGACGGAGCAATGTATCCTGGCCAGTGAAAGACCACCATACCGGATTACGGTAGGACTGATTCGTCAAAGAGAGCCAAAATTCAGCCAGTTGAAAGAGCTGCTACTAAAAATCCATCCTTGAAGCAAGCAGCCGATGGAGGCCTACAGGCAACTTACCCACCAAGTTCACACGTCCATGGAAATCCTGAGGAAAGATATCCGGTCCTGAAAGATCCGACTCTCGTCAGAGCCGGACAGCTAGCTTGTTTAGATCTGTTAACAACACTTCCACCGCAGAATAAAACTGAGTACGTGGTCAAAATGTACTCACTGATTGAATGCAAATTCAACACTCTTCTACGGGAAAGAATCGAGCGCTGACGAAATCCGAATGAATTATACGAGGATTCGACTCACAGAAGACATCCTAGTACGTAAGATTTTGAACTTTCACTTTTAGTCTTGATTGGAATAAAAATCTCTCTTCCATGGAACGATTTCTTTGCCGCACACCTTCCTGCATTCCGGCCGACCGGCCGCCATGATTCGAAAACAGATTGAATTGATGCGCGCGTTGGTTTATGGGATACGGCATTAAAATTTCTTTCCCCAGGCCCCCGCAATGACGTCACAGATCACCTGGAGGCGACTGTCGCCGCGGCGTGTTGCAGCGACGTGTCGCCTAGTGTGTCCAGACCTTAATGGCAGTTTAATTATAATGTGTGGTTCCAAAAATATCCATACCTACCCCAAGATTGGACCCTTCCGACCCCCTGGAACTTTCAGTTTAGCTTCATACTTTATTTTAAAAATTTGGGCTATTGCGCCCTCTCTCCCCTTCGGAATTTCCATTGACCATGCTTGGGGTGAGTATTAAATTTTCTGGAACCGCACAATGTAGGCATTTACTTATAAAAGTACTGTAAGCTGCAGATTTATTCAGACTAATCTATTTTTTAACCTTTTCACATTTTCCTGTTTTCTATGGAATATATAATTATATATTGTTTTTACCGGTTTCACTTGTAATAATAATAATAATAATAATAATAATAATAATAATAATAATAATAATAATAATAAACCTTTATTTAACCACTATCTGTTTTAAAGCAAATACATGCTTGAGGGGTCATGTGTACGTGTGTGACTAACTACCTACCTAAGAGAAATTAATATTACATTGTAATAAACTAAAATAAGAAGAAGAAAATTGAAAATTGAAATCACACATGTGTTTTGGAGTTGTCTGGATCGACAAACTGCCAAAATTAAGTTTTTTAAATATGGGGTCCATTCCCGCCTTTTTGCAAAACTGCTTGTGATTGGTAGCGTTATTAAAGTAGCTTGACACAAAATTCCATAAGACTGCACCTCTGTGCTGGATTGAGTTCTTTAATCAAAGTGCCCATTGGGCTGTCTCGTGTTACAGATAAGTGAAGTTCTTGCGTTCGACAAAGCATTTACAACAGCTTGTACTATAAGAGCATCACACTAAGTTCCCTCTCTACACATACTACTCAAATAGTCTAACCAAGACTGTCCTTCGAAAAACTCAAAAATTCTTCGCAATTATTTCTAAGATATTCAGCACCTGCAAACCGCACTATCAAATGATTTGCTAACGAACCAAATATCTGATGACTAACACTTCGAAAAAACCTCAATCAAAAGGAATAAGACCAACTGCACGTAATCTATTTCTAAGTAATGAAAATGAAGTACAATCATAACATTCCCTCTTATTGACCCTCATATTTTCACCGAAATTAAACACAGGACCAGGGTTCTTTTCAATATTACCACACATAAATAACATTTTATAAAATATAGAAAAATTTTTATCATAACTAAATTTCCAAAAATTATTCCAGAATGAAGAAAATATAATTTTTACACTTTCGACGACTACCAAAAATAGAATGTAGCAAACCAAAATAAAACGAACATAAAAGAATCTTTTTAAGCAAACATGCTGAGCACGATTCAACATATCGATACGTACATTTGCACGAAGAAAAGCCTTCAAACGCGAAGAATCAGGCACATTGCGTTTAATATGTTTCTTTACACTACGTTTAACTACATTTTTATGAAATAAACTATGAATTTTCTTCAAGCAAATTCTCGATGGAGCTCTATCTCTTTTTCTGCTCATTCTTTTTTACAACTCTTCGCCCATTACAACAACATTTATCACAACAAAACTTATTAATTTTACTCTCATAAGACACTGTATGGACTGGACTCTGGACTCTGGACTCCAAAAAAAAAAAAATAAATAAATAAAATAAAATAAAATAAAAAATAAATTAAAAAACAAATAAAAAAGAATGAAATTAAATTATCCACAGACCTGTGGTGGCAAGTAAAAAAGACAGGCCAAACACGACTCCCATTGGTCGAGATTTGTAATTGTGGACCTTCAAAGTTTTGCTGTAACGAGTATATCCTAAAACGATCTCCCTTTTCTGTACTCTTAGCACTGGTTAATACTCTAGTAGGTGCCACTTTTTCATTAGAATATTCTTAAGATTAGGCACAGAAGGGCGATATTCTGTTACGAAAGGTAGAATTCTTTTGCGCGTCTTTTGTTGCTGGCTCGCCTTAGCGAGACAGCACACTATTCTGGTAGTCCTGTGTGTGTTGGGTATCCTGTGTTGTGTATGCGGTTCGAAACCAAATTTTGGATGTCAGATTTCGCGCATGCAGTCTACGATTCTGTATATTTTTTATTATCAATGCGTGATCATATGTTTCATTTAGCGAGCGTTTACGATACAAGTTGCTGTAATTTTGCTACCCTTCGGCCCTCCCGATTAATAAATGTCTGCAATACATACAGAAGCGATGACATTTCACTGGGGGTCTTTCATATTTTTGAGGAAATTTGTCAAAAACTTTACGTAAATAAAAGTAGCTGACACCTTGTGCGTGATAAAGACTGTTATCCTTAACTACAGCTTACAAATTGTTTACTTGAACGCGAAGATGATTGTTCTAGCATACATTGTATCGACATTTGCGTCAATTTTAAACGGCTGAAGAAAGAGAGAGACTACAGGAATTAACAATTACACTACACTATTTTTGAAGTTGGAAGAACAGTTTGTTAATGAATGGCTTGTTTGCAGTTCTGGATTTTATTTTTGGCGTAGAAAAAAGACAGATGAATTTTCCATATCTTCCTAAAAATCAAACAATGGTCTATCTTACGAGAAAATATTTTACACAATTAACTCAGTAAGCTGTGACCTCGAGCAGCTTTCAAAAGCGGACAAATCGTATAAAAATTTCGCTTTAAAATACACCCAACAATGTAACGATGTTCAAGAGCGTATTGAAAGCTGAATAGTATTAAAAGGAACAATTATAAAACGAAGCAGATGTTTTCCCTACCTCCAGTAAAAATCGCAAGCATTTAATACACTGTAACGTAACATAATGTGAACCCTTCGCTGCTACTATATAATGCTAAAGTGTAATTTTGTCGTATTTCTTGAAAGTAGACACAAATTTAATAGTTGCAATAGCATAACAGCATTCAATATCATATTCAATGTTGTATACAATCGTCATAAAATAATAAAAATATAGTTGATGAATATTCCATATCTCCCTAAAAATCAAACAATGATCTCGCGAGCTAATATAGAGCAGAATTTACACACTCATATGCCGCAAGTTGTTACTCAGAGCAGCTTGCAAAAGCGGGAAAATCGCACAAAATATTAAAGTTAAATAGTATTAAAAGGTTTAATTAAAGAACTTAGCAGATGCTGTTCCCTATCTCCAAAAAACATCGGAAGCATTTCTGTAACTAAATGTTAGCCTGTGTACAGCCGTCCCGCTCCCCTAAAAAACAGGCTACTAAATGTAAGCATTTGGAAGCATTTGCTGTGACTAAATGTACTAAATTGTACTTACGTCGGGCTGCTTGAAATTTCGGTTAACAATAACTCAAACAAAAA
The DNA here is from genome assembly GCF_052425735.1 of Oculina patagonica. Lineage (NCBI taxonomy): Eukaryota > Metazoa > Cnidaria > Anthozoa > Scleractinia > Oculinidae > Oculina > Oculina patagonica. Next base: position 4,489 of record NW_027557081.1, read on the forward strand.
AGTAGCATTCAATAGCAAATTCGGTTTTCAACGCTATTTAGATGAAGTTTACATATCTCCCAAAAAATCAAACAATTATTTACTTATACTTTTAATAAACACTACTTCACGCAATCCTAGCTATGACAAACGGTAATTCACGCAATCCTATGACATAGCTATTATTAAAGCTGAAGATTCCTCGCATAACACTGATAACATAATTCCCTGATAACGCCGGAATTTTAATAAACTACGATAAACCGCAAACTTCACAAGAAATTCACAAAAATCCACAAGTCTTTTCCTGTTCCATGTTCCATGTTTCAGTTTTGTTTGCGTGATAAATTAAATATTTCCTTGACGCATTGTTTGGCATATGTGTAATTGAGACCCTAGCACACTAAAACAGTTTTTTTCACCGCAGACAGAAATTTGAGTAAAATTGTTCATCCAGTAAAAAACAGATTTATTCTCTAATGCAAGGTCGACACAGGTCATGCAACCCGTCCCATACTTCAGCAATGCCAACCAAAAAATAAAATATCAAAGCATACAGGTGCCTTAACGATAAATTGGCCATCAATGTCACTTCAAAGGCAAACACTTAATTTTAATTAAGTGCTGTAAAAAGCTGTTTAATTTTAATTAAACAGCTTTTTACAACAGCTCTCATCTTTGTTGTGTAATGCAATCTAAGACAACTCAGGCTTCTCGAAAGTTCTCCTCAAGTAGCTTCAAGTGTTTTGACTTAGATAACATGTAACTTGAGTTGCTTGAACTGATTGATTGATTTAAAAATATGCTTTAACCACTGCGTTTAGTTTATGTGTTCACGGAAAGGATCGTTTCGAATCGTTCCGCCAACATAACATTGTGTCGAAAGTCAAAAGTAGCCTAACCTACTTTATGTACCTGGTCCTCGTCACTGCAGTCGTCATTACAGTTCGATACAGTCATCCATCGCCTATTCTCCTCAACGATGCCAACAGAAGGCGCCAGGGCGAGCGCGTGGGGAGCTGCAGAAGTCGCAGCTAAATCAGCCTCTGTTACCAGTTAAGGCACCAAAACCGTTAAATTTCTGTAAACCTGAAGAATGGTCGTGCTGGCTAAAGAGATTAAAGCGTTATCGTAGTCGTAGATCATGTTCTTCTTTGCTACGAAATGACTGTCAAACTTTCCTCTGACCACGTCGTACGCTTTACATCGCCTGCCTCTGAGAATGCAAAACTCGCCATGATATTCTCGACTTCGCTACCGATGGCGTATAGGAAAGTGTTCACTTGAAGCTCTTATTCTTTCCTATCAAGGCCTGAAAAACCGAGCTAAATTTAAACAACTTGTGACACGTCAAAATGAACGTGAGAATTTTATCACTGCTCTGCATTGCCTAGCCGAGTTCTGTGAATATGGCCCACAGAAAGATGACATGATTGCTTGGTTGTTGGACTCAAGAACCAGAAACTCAGTGAACTGAAAACGAACGCAAGTTTAACACAAGATAATGCCGTTCAGCAAGCCAGCCAGAGTTGAGTCCGTCAAAAAGCAACAAGAGGTTATCCGGAGGGAGACGACCAAACTTGCAGAAGACCAAACGAGACCGTGAGACAATCTTGTAGCACATCAGCCGTTCAGACAATCTTGTAGCAAATTGAAATCATCTAACAGTTTACATTTATCTACACCGTCACCATGTTTTTGGAGACAATTAGGTTATTCTCTGACTGCAAAACCTGCTATACAAATTTACCTTCCTACCTTGTGTAATTGTCACTTCATTACCTTACGTGACGTCTTTAAATAAACAGAACTATCAGTCAAGTAAAAACAACATCTGTTTTTTAATTCAGTTCGATAAAATCTGATTATCAGATTTGGCGGCATTACAAAAGACAGTACTTCATGTAATATATCACATTTTACACAAACCATTATTTTTTCAAAAGGGAAGAGAAAAGTTTAACAGCCGAATCCGTTATAATCCAAACATTTTCACTATATGATCCACATGTGTAAATAAACACTTTTAAAACTCGAAAAGAAAACGCACAATACGAAGAACCGCATCCTGATGCATCTTATCAGCAAAATGTATATAAATACGAACAAATAAAAAACAGAAGGGCTGACCGTACAGAAAGCTAATAGTGGCTGACTTCATCAGGAAATGAACAACTAAAGAGAATTCTTTAGTTCTTCACTCCTTAGTTGTTGTTCACTTTTTACTTGTTCATAAACTCTTTAGTTCTTTGTTACCTGATGAAGTCAGGCCGTGGAACGCTAAAGACACTGACCTTATCACTTCGTTACCTTACGTGAGGTCTTACACAAAGCACTATCCTGACCGATCAGATCCACAGGATATTCTCGTGTCACGTGACGGTCACGTCGTTTACGACGTGACCGTCACGTAACACGAGACA
>NW_027557082.1:0-6879 GCF_052425735.1 Oculina patagonica
TTTAACAAATAGATTCCATTTTGCCGTGCGTCTGTTCAGTTATAGATCACAGATGACGTCAAAATGTGGTATGAACAGAGAAGTGGCCAACGAGGCGCTAGCCGAGTGGGTCACTGATGTTCATACCACATTTTGACGTCTTCTGTGATCTATAACTGAACAGACCCACGGCAAAATGGAATCTATTTGTTTTATATAATAACACAAGACTTCAGCACACTTCAGTGTGAGCAATGCCGCCGTAAAGATGAGCTATTAAAGTTGTTTTGATTTAACTATTAAGTTTTCGTTAACACGAAGCACTGTTATAATCTGATTAATTAAATAAACAGAAAAATGGTCAATTGAAAGTCAATGAAAACTCTAACCTTTATTCCGATTTGGAAAGTTGTTCAAATCTGTAAACATAACCGAAGCGTTCAACCACAATTCGTTTGTTTCCCGTGGCGTCGTCCAATTGCACAACATCGGTCAAACTTTCATAAAGATTTCGGATAATTTCTCGAATAATTCACTGTCTTCTTCAAGCTTGTTTCGCCCAGTTAAATGCTTCAAAAGGTGAACGATGCTTGGCGTATTGTTTATCACTGGACATTTGTAATTAAGCTGAACATTTTTGCTTTGTTGTGGCCTCGGAAGTTTGAAAAACTTTGCCGACAACTCTGATCTGGACTATGAACTCTAATCACGCGCGCGAGTCACACCACCGCGTGACGTCATCCATGTGTCTGTACTCTGATAGATCATAAGTAAGAACCAATCAAAATGCGCGTAGAATTCAGGTTATTATATAAATACAACTGGTATATACTTCGCCGGTGACCGTTTAATGGATAATTTATATGATGCTCCTGTTGAGCACTGTTTAACCGAAGAGCCAAACATGGAACGGAAAACTTTTAACTACTCCACAAAGAACATTCCTTTGGCGTCTGTCAGCGATTACACCAAACGTATGATCGAAAAAACCGAACAATTTCTGTGCAGGATGAGGTGGAAAGCTTTTCATTTCCTAAGCCCGACTACAACCGCCGACAAAGAAACTTATGGCTTTCAAACAAAGAACTGCCCGCCCGTCGTCGAAGAGATGAAAGCTTTTGAGGAAGGTATGATAAACATTATACAAAACATCGAGTTTAAAGATATTAATTGCCAATTTCAACAAGATTTAAATAACGACATTGTATCAGTCAAAAATGACGATCGCTTGTTTGTCAAAGCTGATAAATCTACCAACTATTACAAGATGAATGCAGCGGAATACAACGGTTTGCTGCACGCAAATGTAACGAAAACATACAAGAAAGCTGACAAGCAGCAACTCAGTAAGATCAACGAGGAAGCGAAAACCATCACTGAAAAACTAAACATTAGCGATCGGGTTGAATCAATGGCTGCTAAAGAAGCGTTTAGTACCCTTAAAGACCACAAAGACAACTTCGCGAACAGACCCATAGGCGTACGAGGCGGGGGGCGAGGGGGGCTGCAGCCCCCCCCAGTGCCGAAATTTTTCGGGCAAAATGCTTAGAATTCGGGCAACAAGCCTAGAGAAAGCATAAAAAATAAGCCGACAAATCTCAACATTACGATCGAAACGAATTACATCAACAGAAAAAAGTATTGAAAATATACCGGATTTTGTGGTTCAAAAGTCCAAATTTCTCATTCATCTGTTTTCGTTTTCTCTCGCAAAATTGCTATAATCATGGTCAATTTTTCGCGCAAATTTTGCGTGATCCCTCAGTTTGATTTAATTGCAATCAGCTTTTCCATAGCTTTAGCGTTTGCGCGCGGTGGATCCAGTGTAAGATCTTGAAACAAAGCTGTTATTTTTACAAATGTGATGAAGCTAGTGCTTTGACTCAAATATCAAGTTCTCAGGGCTAACTCAAAACTTTCAACGAGATGTTTTAACCCATTCATCCCTGAATGTTTGACACGCTTTTGTATAATTTTCAAGTGGGGAAAAAACAATATAAAATGGCTTCCCCAAAATACTTAAAGTTTTGCTAAAAAAGAATAAAGTGAATAAATAAAATATTTCGAAGAAAAGATTTCGGTGCAATGACACGTTCGGGTAACGCCACGAAATTAATAAAAGAACTATCTCGAAACTATCGTTCCTTTAATCAAGCAGGCAAGGTTTGTACACAACTATTTCAATGCACGTTTTTTATCCATTTTACGTGCCTCTTCATTTGGCTTTATTTATTTACCCATGCCATTTTTTTTTTCGGGCAATAAGGTGTCCGCCCCCCCAGGTCCGAAGGTGCCCGTACGCCTATGAACAGACCCACATGTAGACTGATTAACCCCTCAAAGTCAGAAATAGGCCGCATAAGCAAGAAAATCCTGGAAGAAATTAATCGAAAGCTAGTGAATGTAACGAAAGTTAATCAATGGAAAAACACTTCCTCTGTACTCCAGTGGTATAAACAATTGTCAAACAAACGAGATTCAGCATTTATATGCTTTGACGTCGTCGAATTTTATCCGTCAATAACGGAGTAACTCCTAACCCGGGCCCTTGATTTTGCATTCCAACACGTGACCATCTCAGCCGAAGACCGTAAAACCATCATCAATGCTAAGCACTCGATCTTATTCAACAATGGCCAACCATGGGAAAAGAAAACCTCCACCGCACTCTTCGACGTAACCATGGGTAGTTATGATGGGGCTGAGACATGCGAGCTAGTCGGCTGCTACCTCCTATCACAATGGAAGGAGATACCTGGCCTCAACATCGGCCTCTACAGGGACGACGGACTTGCAATACTGGATCAAACCCCCAAGGAGACAGAGAGAATTAAGAAAGAAATTTGCAAAATTTTCGCCAAGAATGAACTTAAAATCACAATCGAAGCGAACAAAAAAGTTGTTGATTTTCTCGATGTTACCCTCGACCTGAATAGCGGTAAATTCAAGCCGTACTCAAAGCCAACGAACACGCCTCTGTACGTACACAGCAAATCAAACCATCCACCTAGCATAATAAAAAACATTCCTGGATCAGTGAACAGAAGGCTTTCAGAGATTTCATCCGACGAACAAGTCTTCAATGAGGCAGCAATACCATACCAGGAAGCGCTCAGAAAAAGTGGATATACTCACAAGCTAGAATTTCGGCAAACACCACAGACACCTCCATCGCGTAGACGTAATCGATCGAGAAACATAATTTGGTTTAACCCGCCTTTCAATAAAAACGTTAAGACCAAAATAGGCAGAGCGTCCCTTCGCCTCATTGATACATGCTTTCCAGCTGGACACAAATTGCGGAAAATCTTTAACCGAAACACACTTAAAATAAGCTACAGTTGCATGCCAAACGTCAAGCAGATTATCGATGGTCACAATAAAGCCATCTTAAAGAAAGACACGCAACCGCCACAAGACCAGGCCGTGAAGACATGCAACTGTAGAAGGAAGAATGAGTGTCCTTTGGAAGGCGAATGCCTAACAAAGGAAGTCGTCTACCAAGCAACTGTTGTGTCCGATAATAAAACAGAGACTTACGTAGGAGTTACATCAACGGAATTTAAAGCAAGATGGAGAAACCACCAGGTTTCTTTCAAAAACGAGAAGCGGAAAAATGACACCGAACTTAGTAAGCATCTTTGGCATCTTAAAGGCGAACGAAAAAACTTCACACTGAAATGGGGAATCCTTGCTAAGGCAAAGGCCTACACGAACACAACAAAGCGATGTAACCTTTGCCTAGCCGAGAAATATTTCATCATAACTAAGCCCCATTTGGCAACGCTTAACAAGCGGAACGAACTGATTTCTACCTGTAGACACAAGAGAAAATTTATTCTTAAATTTAATTAGTTAAACGGCACGGCGCGAGCTACACTGCGCGTGCAGTTTTAATGTATTATGCTCAGGCTATCTAGAGCGCGATTAACTTACGTTGTATTTGTGATTTTCAACGGTCACTTGTTACGCATTTGTAACAGTATATTGTAATGGCGAACCTTATTGTAATGTTTAGATTAACAAGAGTCCATTTCCATTTTTGTACAATTAGCGTGAGAACTTAGTTCCATAATATGTGTTGTAGACGATTAAGCGCGCGCGTGCTGAACTTTGTAAAATTTTAAATCTTTCCATCACGCGATCATACCGTTGACATAATTCACGACGCTACAGTGTAACGGAGTTTAACTAAGGAGTGGGCCATCGTTCCGATGGCCTACGAAACAACGCTGTATTAAATCCAATGCACTCAAAATTTGAGTAGTCCGTCTTCTAATATTCTAATGCGCTCCTTCTAATGCGCTCATATATATATATACAGTTTCTTCATAACAAGTGCGACTTACGGATGTTTATTCACGATCGAGCACGAACGAGTGAGTTTTCCAAAGTTTTGCATCAAGTCTATAAAAATCCGTACAAAGCTCTAATTGGTGATTGTTGGTACTCTCAATAAAGAATACTCTCTCTCTCTCTGTAATTTGTTTATTATATATAAAGCAAGAATTCAACCAATTTCTTAGATCACAGATAGTAGGCGTGATCGGTGATTGGACAATTTTGCGGACCGTATTCTGAAGTACGGCTCGCGAAATTTGAAGGTTTTCCAGATGCCATAAGTGAAAAAATGTCTTACGATGGACGGAACTTTTGAGAAACAAAAGCGAAGCAAACAAGCTCTTCCAAGCTTTAAACTAGATTTTCGTGATAGCTTAGAAACCGAAAAGTAAGCGATGAAGCAACACTAGAGGAACCCAAACATCACTGCAAGTCAGGAACTTGACAACTTTTTCTTTGCCAAAAGGCGAACAAGTCAAATTCTGTATGAAAAATAATTAAAGTAGACGAATAAGCGAAAAAACGAACCTGTTACTCGTCTTTTCGATCTCTTCAGCTTAAGTTTAACAACGTTTGTTTATTGAAAATGGGATGGATTTTAATGCGACAAGAATACAACGTCTATCTGTCAGAGCAGTTAATCTGCGTTCAAGCCTAAATATACCGTCACTCTGTGGATCGGCAACCGTAAATCCATTTCCATTTGTGTATAAATGGTCACCAGCGGCAAGTGATTCAGCTCCATTCAGTATTTGACTTGATTCGGCTCAGTGCTATACCGAACACCTTTGTTGCGCGGTACTTCTGGGAGTAACTCTGTTTGAAGGGGACTCTTGCTGGTTTCTCTTGATGAGTTTAATCACAAGTTCTACTGGTTTCGGTTTTGCTCTCAATTGGAGCTTACATGCTAAAAACAACGCTTAAGAGTTCACTCCTTAATTCCATAACGTACAGTGATTGGTTAATGTACATTACGTAAAGTTTTCCGATTGGTTCAGCTCGAATGTTTTGGAATTTCAACTTAACTTAGCAACCGCAAGCCTGGTACTTAATTTTGCCGTAAAAGTTACAACTTCTAACAAATTGATCGGTCTAGTTGAACTGTTGATGGAAGCGAAGCATAAATATAAGTTTTTCCGATACCAATCACTGACATTGCTGAAACTAAGCGGGTTTTCCTTCGATACGTGGTCTGTATACAAAATGTTAAATTCAATACCACAAAAGGTTCCAAAAGTAACAAGTAAATATTTTGGAGGTAACTAAGTAAACTAATTTAAAGTGATCCATTGTTCATAAAGTTAAATGGAATCAAAGTTCCACAGTTCGTGCTGGTCAAAAGACAAGAGTGTCCAGAATTAACTTAAACTAAGTTAGGAACACTTAAGAACATAACTGATAGTAATTAAAAATAGTGACCAGGTCGTTACTTGACTGTTGGGCGAACACAAAAACATTAACTGTTTAGTTTAGCTGGATTAAGTCAAACAATAGTTGTTTACGAAAAGTAATCAAATCGATCTGGAATAAAAAGAAAAGGGATTAGGGCCTGGAGAAACTCTTCCAGCTTGCAAAACAAAATGTAAATTGCTGCAAGAACATGTACATGAGTTAGTCGCATGTTCTGGCACGTGTACGTTGCTAAGTAACAACCCGGTCGTTGTACAAATCACGTTTCGGTACTAAGAAAATTATCATAACCCTATTGAAATTTAAGAAATCAAATAAGATTGTTTGTAATGATTAAACACGTTAAACTACTCAACTTGAATCGACTTGAATTCTAAAACGTAGAAGAGAGAGACAACAATGTAGAACTTTAACAGCAAAACTATTGATAATCAACGCGAATAAAAATATATAAAATTGTATGACAACACCTTTCAGGACATCGCACAACAAAGTGCTAAGAAAATTGACGGCGGTCCCTGATGTTTTTGTCAGTTGTTTCTTGACAATTTAGCGTTCTCTCGTTCAGTATAATTATTTTGAGAAGAATGCTGCAGTATTTTCAAGTTTTCAAAATACGGATGAACACCTAAAATTAAAACGTTTGACGTTTGGAATTACGCCTCTACGAACCAACTGCAGTTACTGTCTTTTTGTTTTTGGCGCGCGTCATTCAAATGTAGCTGCTTGCCGCGTGATTGACATTTTTTTCTCCAGAGTGAGATATGAATAATTTACGGCAAAGCATTTCGCGTTTAGGCCATAAATCGACATGAAACAAGGTTTAAGAGGTAGTAAATTGATATACGTTTAGACATCTTCAGGATGGCATTTTCAGGCGAAATGCAAAGGCTTTTTCGTGCTTTACAAATAGATCAACAATTATGCACATATATAACATGACAAATACAACAAGTAACAACAAAAGGTGACTTTTTGGAAATTATGCAAATTAAGAGCGAATTTTTCTGTAGACCGCGTGAAATCAGAAAAAATGTGGCACATGCTTACAAAAGTCAACTACCTTCATCGTGAGTCAATAAACGTGGTGTATTTTTTTGTCTAAATCTGTTTTCATTTTCCGAAAAAAATAATCAAAAGCAGTAACAA